>NC_055986.1:36529324-36832355 GCF_018446385.1 Zingiber officinale | reverse complement strand
CACCCCACCTGTCACATGCTCACTCAGGATGCTATAATTTACCTTCCTCGTGATGACCTTGAGTTAAGTACGACAGGAATACTGGAAACGAACGATTTCATCTTTTTGTCACATGCATCTCATGAAATAACGTTTTGTGATATGTTCCATGATAATTGTTAAATTCCTGACCTGACCTCCGACACTGGTCCACATCCTTCCAATCTGGTTGTAGTTATGGTTCAAGCACACAACTGAGTCGGGCCCGATCGGTTGGTAAATGGACGATCGTGAACTTCATACGAGGACCCACGTGGCGAGTGGAGACAATTGTTGATGGGATTGGACAACCATGGTTGGTTATAAATTTGGGTGTGGAGGTGTGGCATATATTAAAGTAGAAATTTCCATTCCACTTTCAAAGTTTGGTCCATAGCGTAAAAAATATATGCCCTCAATGATTTATTCATTACCACCCTCCGTATTAAAGAATTTAGAGCTAAAACCTCGCCCAGGGCTATACTACACTAGAAGGGCATCGAGTTAGGATAATATAATTAAATTTATAATGTAATAAAATTTATAATATAATTAATATTATATTACTATTTTTATGAAAGAATGATATACTATACCTCTAATATTTAATTAGAAAGATAATTATATATATTTTTTATTTGATGTTCTTTAATTTTTTTTAAGGAATATAATTCATATTATTATAAAATAATAAAAATATCATGCGACCGCTATCAATACTGATAGTGGCAATGGATAGTGGCGGTGGTGCCTAAAAGTGAAGGCAGTTCCGATGACTGACACCTAGAGGTAGAGACGTCAACGACGATCGACAACGTCGATGATCGATTGATGCGGGAAATGGACTAAGGTATATTTACTATTTAAATTTTAGTTAAACATTGAGCTTGAAATAGAATTGGATTACATAGTGTTATCTTTTATAATCCAGATTAATAACATTATAACTTTAAAACTATACCAAACAAAGTAATCAATATTATAATGTAATCTTATTTACATTACAAGATTGATTACCCCTCATCAAATGTAGCTTTAGGCATCTGTGGTTCAATTCCCAACTATGACATATTTTTAGGAATGTTTCTCTAAATCGATCATTCTAAATTTGATAATTTGGACAACACCCATAAATACCTAGACATCTAAACACACCTATGTTAAAAATACATATATTTAAGTTTTTAATTTTTTTTCCTTCTCGGGCCCATATGAACTTTCAATATGTATGAGTTAGTTCGTTTAGGTTCATTTTCAAATTGATTTATAAAATTTCAGTCCAACTGATTTAAATTATTTGACGAACTGAATCAATTCAACATTACTCTAATGATTGGTAAAAAATTTTCTTAGAACTAAACCAATCATTCCAAATTCGATAATTTGGGAAACATCCCATGAATACCTAGACATCTAAACACACCTATGTTAATAATACATATGTTTAAGTTTTTCATATTTTTTTCCTTCTTGTGTCCATGTGAACTTTCAATCCGCACCGGTTGATTATTCATTTTCAAATATATTTATAAATTTCAGTTCAACTAATTTAAATTATTTGACTAACTGAATCAATTCGACATGTCTAATCTAAATTGAGTCATCGAGAGATTCTTAAAAAAATTAAAATTAAAAACTTAAATTGTGCAAGGCCTATTTTGGGTATTTGCTATTTTTAAAACAACAAATCTATAAAAGTTAAACAGGCCACAAATATTTTCTCTTTGTTGGCCCCAATCGGAGGGCATCACGAGCCCTTAGAAATTGCCTAACGGGCCAATCAAATAAACTCCAATTACTATTCGAGCATTTGTTAATTAAAATTTAATTAATCGTCATAATAAAATTATCATTGGATTATATAGTTAATCATTTAGTACCTATATTAAAATTTTATAAAATTATATAATGTATTAAAATTCAACTAAAACTCAATTAAGCGTTCATTTTCTACTAAGTTAATGTTGATTTCTGGCATATCAACATACTACTATCAATTTATATTAAAAAAAAGCATCTTCCAGCCTCTCATTTGACGATCAGAATATAATAGAAAGCAATTAAAAGTATTATGAATTTACAAACTATTTAATATATGTTATGTTATTATGAAATTTAATTCGTCTTGAATATATATTTATCCATTACAGTCATGCGCGATCTTAATCTGCTACCTCGATATCATCGACTGCACAACTAGTATCCACGTCTCTCTGCCAAATGACGTCAGTGCCCTTCCCACTTTGATCGAACCCCCCCGGCTTACCATCACAGAGATAACGTGACGTCACGCTATTCACATTCAAAACGTTGAATAAGTTTTAGTTGATTCATGTTCAATTAAATGATGCAAAACGAAAGGGTAAAAAGCCCCGTGCAGCGGCAGACGTTTTTTTTTTTAATATTTAAGGATAAAATTTCAATTTCGACATGCGGATAAATCTTTGATAATTAACTTAAGAACATTAGATTCATGGTGACCAGTATTTTTCGATTTATTTTAATTATTATAAAATTTATATTAAAATAATTCTTTTGAAAAGTTTTTAAAAAATATTTAATGTTTTATTTCCCACCATTTTAAGCTTGTTTTAAAGATATCGTTATCTATATCGAATCGTTGGTGCCGTTATATTGCCTGTTATATCGGTTTTAGAGGCTTTCGATCTGAAGGGGTAAAATCGATATTTAATCTCCTTCTTCATGTTCCAAGGTCTATCTGTTCACCGTCTCACTCGCAGACGTGTAAATAAATAGTCGCATTCGGAGCAGAGGGCGATCCTTCGCCGGCGATTGAGATCGGAAGCAGAAGCAGAGATGTCGATCTCGATCGGTCGTTCTCCTTCCTCCACTGCTATCCTTCCAAAGGTACCCTTGTTTCTCTTCTCTGGCTTCTCCTCTCTTGATCGCTACTTCCCCTTCTCTTTGCGCTGGATTTGTTTTTGATTGGTTGGTGTACTTCGATTAGGTCTGCGACTGGAGATGCTCCTCGCGATCTACTAGCACCCCTTTTCACCAAATCCCGCGAACTTTCGTGGGAGTTCGGATGTCGGCCGGCAGTGCTTCATCCCCCATCGGCGCCAGTAAATCTCCGATTTTGTAGGTTTTCATTTGATTTTGGGGTTGGATAAGAAACTTAGTGCCATATTTTTTTATTTTCCTAGATTTAAGCAACGAGCTGGATGCTGTTTCGGGATTCAGCGAGATTGTCCCAGATACAGTGGTCTTCGATGATTTCGAGAGGCATGCCTCAGTTAATCCTTGCTCTTTTCCCCCCTTAAATCAACCTTTTTAGACTTTGATTTCTATTCATTCTATGATATTGTGAAATCTAGTGCAGGTTCCCCCCGACAGCTGCCACGGTAAGTTCTTCACTTCTCTTGGGTATTTGCAGCCTTCCTGACACCAAGTTTAAGGTGAGGAATTCTGGAACTATGAAAAATGTGGACATATCATTGTTATGAGAGCGTATAAAGGTTCGATTACGGTATAATTAGTGAATCTCTTGGTGGTAGAGTGCAATAGAGACAGCACTGGCTGCTAGTGAATGCTTTGGACTAGAGAATTCTAGCGAAAGGTTATCCTGCTTCTTAGACAGGGTTTGTTACTAAATTACTGCCCTATGTAGATGGATTCTCATCTAAGCAATTTGATTTATTTTCTGGATACTATATATGATGCGATATTGAACTTGGTGAATTGGCAGGCCTTGGTGAATGTGGGAGCTGAATTAGTTAGGTCAGTCCCAGGGAGGGTTTCGACGGAAGTTGATGCTCGGTTGGCTTATGACACACAAGTCATAATTCATAAGGTATGAAGCATTTCCTTTTTTCCATATGCACCATGTTTTTCATGGGTATAAAATAGTAATCTTCAATATAATTCTCTAGGCAAAAATCAAAATGGTTCCCACTATTTTTAAAATCGTAAATGGGCGCCTTGGATTTTGATTATTTTCCAACGGGCACCTCATCACCTCGGATGTTACGCAGGCTACTAATTTGAAGCAAAATTTGTTTTAGTTTTTCTTGAAACTCTAGGCTTGCTACAAGAGAATATTCACACCTTAATTAAGGATAGTCAAAATTTATAAATGGATAATCCACCTATGAATAGTCAGCTATTTGGCAAGTGGAATATACATTAACATAATTAGGATGATTCTTGCCTCTTTTTTAAAATAAGTACTTCCAATGAAACTATCCTCTTTTCAATAAATCTGGATAAAGAGGGATATAGTGGACATATCAGAGGCGATGGGTTGCTTCTGTGATAATAATCAAAACAGGGCACCCTTCTGATGATTTTGAACATAAAGAGTGTCCCTTTGATTTTGCTTCAAGGCTCCTGCCAATATTTTGCTTTGAGATTGTCGATACACATGGACTCACATCTTGTAGAAAAAGGTTGTTTGGTGGTTTGAAAATCTAACCTATTATAGTGGAGTGATCTTACCAATTGCTGCAAGTGTGACTCTCTTTTTTGCTTGGGCAGTAGTTTATCATTATAAGATTTGATGAATCATCTATCCACAAACAGTGCATTCCTAGGACTTTACAAATTTCATATTTTCCCCTTTTCTTGGTTTAATTTCTATGAATTCTTTAAATACTCTTGCCATACCTTGTTGCTGATTCTCTTGTAAGGTATTCACTATTGTATAAAATCTTTCACTTAGATGATCATAGATTAATTTATAAAATTGTTTCACTCAAGATTTGTCAACTATTCTAAGCATATTTAAAATTTAAAATAAGATCAGGTGACTTAAAAGAGCATTATAATCTCACCTTGAAAATATTTATATATCTAGAGTTCAGGGTAGATTGCAAATGCAACTTTCTGGCTTACCAAATGGAGGCAATAGGAAGTAGGAACTATCATGTGACTGCTAATCTCTTCTGATCTACTGTATTTAGCATTTTTTGTAATGGAATGCTAGGTCAATCAACTATTGAAGCTGTACAGCCAATTAGAAGTTTCTCCACAGCGTTTACTTTTCAAAATTCCTTCGACCTGGCAAGTAAGACTTGAAGTTGATTTACCTAGTATTTCATGTTGAATGAGTCAACATACAAATGATGGTTGATTCATGTTCAATCTATTTTGTCTTTGATGATTTTTTTTTTTCTAAATTCAGGGGATAGAAGCCTCTAGATTACTGGAATTCGAAGGAATACAGACCCATTTAACATTTGTATACAGGTATTTGCATTATTCTAGTCATAAAACTAGTTTTCCAAAATGGAAGCTTGAGTCAGAATTCTGTTGAAACACATAAAAATAATTTTCATGTGAATCCATTGCTCTCGAGCTTAACTAGTTTGGTGTCAACTTTAAACATAATGGGAGGTTAAACATTATTTTACATTCATTCTTAGTTATCTATTGTGAGTTGGTGGTCAAATGTTTTATGCCAATTGACCCCATCACCTCCTACATGGCTTGCACCTAAGTTTTACTTAGGTGCATCATAAACATTCAATTTACATAAATAGGATTTTTATGGGTACACACATGATGTTTTCGAATAAAATTTACAAAAAAAATTTAGGCAAATGCATTGTCAACCTGCTGGCGGCCTCATATTTCAACACTCCTTTGCATTTTTATCATGAAAATGACCACCAAAATTTCCAGTAGTTTTGTCCAATGTGATTTCCTTCTCACAAGTCTAATATTGTCTTGTGCAATTTTATTATCTTTGATTGCCTGCAGATTGTTATAGCCTATAGATGCTTGTGACTTGAATAGTTTCTCAGAAACATTTAGTATGTGTAACTTATGACTGAAGTTCTCTACCTCATACGTTCATTTTTCCTTTTCTAATAGTAAGGTGGAGCAATATAGAAGTAGAAAATGGGTGAATGTAAATAAAAAGAGAAACCTTCCTTTTATTTATGTCTAATTATTTTCTCACTTTTCCATCCTTTGGAGGTAACTGATTCTTTATATTATCAGCATCATTTAAATTTCAAGTTATATAATTTCGTTGGTCATTGTATTATATCTCTAAAGGGGAGCCTTGGGGTAACGGTAAAGTTGTTGTCACGTGACCAAAAAGTCATGGGTTCGAATCCTGAAAACAGTCTCTTGCAAAAAGCAGGGTAAGGCTGCGTACAATGGATCCTTCCCCGGGACCCCGCATGGCGGGAGCTTCGTGCACCGGGCTGCCCTTTATTGTATTATATCTCTACCTTCTGACAATTCCATCCTTGCCATTCTGATCTGAATGGGTTTTATCCCCTTTGAAGTTTTTCTCAAGCAGCAGCTGCAGCTCAAGCTGGTGCATCTGTTATCCAGATTTTTGTTGGTCGTATCAGGGTAATCCTTATGTCGATTACTTATGCTTATAGAGTAAATATTCTTATATTCACTATGAAACTGCACTTCAGGACTGGGCTCGCAATCACTCTGGTGATTCTGAGATTGATGCTGCTAGCAAGAGCGGTGAAGATCCTGGATTAGCCTTGGTAAGTTCACTTTCTGTTTTGCGTGAATATTTATGCAAGAACTGATATTAAACAGCTAATTAAACCGCAAAATGTCATAGATCTTGTGAAAATAACATTAATCCCAGAAGCTATAAAATCTATCTGAGGGGTTTATCAGAATCTTTTCTTCAAGCATGTCTGGCTGAGATTACAGAAACATCTTGAGGTCAATATAATTGCCACTTCATCTGTTGATTTGAAGATTAAATTATTAGTGTATGAGTTTCTCAAACGAATTGTAATAAAGAAGATAATGCTTATCAAAAAAGGTGTTATTGCCTCACCTTACATAGTCTAGTAATACGAGATAAGAAATCTGGCTGATGGTAGATTCCGGAGCCAACAGTTAGTGGGTTGGAAATATTATTATGAACAATGATAATCACAGAGTCATTGTTATATCATAAATAAATTCTACTATTGCCACATTAGGTTTAGACTAGAGTATCACGTATTGTTATTATATAACCATGAACTTTTGTTGAATATTTTATAAAGCAATTTTTTTGTCACTGATAGAATAGAATTACCACGTAATGATGAAATTTAAATTATCAAAATTTTCTTCATTATTGAACTAAAAAAAAAATCAAAATAAAATAACGCTTAGCCAACAATAAGAATGATAATGTGATATGGTAGATGGTTACGAAGGGCTATTAACACAATGATTTATTAACAGTATGTTCTTCATGAAAATGAAAATTGGATCATTATGGGTAGTATATTGAACAGAAGAGCAGATAATAAGAAACATGGTAGAGATCAATAATTCAATATACAGGAATACTACAATTCTGAAAAGGTTTTTCAGAGAAAAAGTCATCCATTATATTTGTGATTGCATATACATATCATCATATAGAAAAGATAGTACTAAGTGCAATATTAATTTTAATATTTCTAAAACTTAATGTAAGTATTAGATACACAAGGCGTGCATGTATACAACTAAAAACTAAAGTTTTTTGTAAATGACTAAGAATTACATTTCATCTCTAGGATTTTCCTTTTAATTGGACCTTTACCTTTCTTAACACACTATGCAGGTTGAGAAAACTTACAACTACATTCACAAATATGGCCACAAGTCAAAGCTGATGGCAGCTGCAGTTCGGAATAAGCAGGATATATTTAACCTCCTTGGGTAGTCTTTGTTCTCTCGTCTTGTCTATTTTGGGATTTACGTTCATCGTGTCAATCCTAACCTTAGGAACAATTTTCAGAATTGATTACATAATCGTGCCTGTAAAGATTCTAGAGTCTCTAAAAGACTCTGTTACCTATCCTGAGGAAAAGTATTCCTATTTTAGAAGGTTGTCGCCTGGGTCTGCTAGGGTGTACAATTTCACTGAAGGCGAGGTAAGATTTTAACTCTTTTATATTGCAAAATTAATGATTTTTGTGTGTGTGATTCATTTTCCTCAAATTAATATTATGCTTGCTAATTAGTTAGGACATGCTCCACCTGATTTGTTCCTAAACCGTGTCATCTTATAGTTAATCTCACCTGATTCACCACCAAACCGTAAACATCCTGTTTTATAACCCATGCTCTTATTTCAGCTTATGGAAGATAATCTCAGCTGCTTTAAATGCATGTACCATGAGATTGATTTCACTTGAGTAGGTAGTGCAATTATTATGCTGCTTCTATTTTTTTAATTACATTAAAACCATTTCACAATATTCATCTTTAATCCTTTGCACACTTTTTACATTTTTCCGATGTACAGCTGAGGATTTATTGGTCAATTGCTTAATCTTATTGCTCTTGGGCTTTTCCTACTGAATCCAGGCTTGAAATCTTTGGACTTACAAGTTAGAATCTATGCACCTATAAACTTCGTCACAAATCTAACCAATCATGATTTTGACTCTACAATCTGGAAGTTAGACTTGCCGCCTTGTATGTTCCACATTCATATTTTTGTTGAGTTTGCATGCCATGCATGAAGTAAGATGCTACCTTGGAGTCTCACAATTAAATTGTAATATTATTAGAAGTAAAGTTATCTTGAAAACTATTCTTAGGTTAATAAGACAGTCTTAAGTTGAATGAAAGAAATTGTTGTTTAACAATAAGATGCATAGCGAATCTGTCGACAAAGTAAACATCCACAAGCTGTGTTGGTCCTGAGAGGCATCAGATGATGCTCTAGGGGGAGTGTTAAAAGGCCTTCCTGACGCTGTATTATGTTTGACCATGCACTGAAGGAAAGATTTAACATTATTGCAAAAGGTAATGTTGGCGTTCGCCCAATTCAATTTAAAATGTTGAGGCACATGGGCCAGAGATCCCTTAATTTTAATATAATATAAAAACTCTTATTGCAGATGTGGAATGTTATCCTCTTATTTACACTTCTCACTCTCTATAACATATGCTCCCTCCCTCATATCCAATTTCACTAGAGGCGAACAATTAAACTCTGAAACCATCTTTAATGTTCAAGAGAGTTCAATTAACCCTGAAGGATTACTTAGGTAGGAACCTTTTAGCACTTCGGCATATTATGAGAATCTTTGTTCTGAGACATAATGGGTGAATTGTATCCTTTCCTTTTTTTTACCCCCTGAATCCTTGACAAACGTTGAACATCAACCTGTTGATTCGTATGCAAAGATCTAGTGTTACACTGCGTGAGGTAACTGCTTCGCTCCTTTGTTCTCGTCATGACACACAGCTTATGAAGTGGGATCAAAGGAGTTTTGCGTCTGCAATGGGGCCTGCCGCAGAGGAGCTTCTGGCTGCCGGACTCGAAGGGTATGTGAATCAGGCAAGGCGCGTGGAAGAGTTTTTTGGGAAGATCTGGCCGCCACCCAATGTCTAAGCTCATACCTATCTGAGGATAGAGCTGCCATTGGATAGTACAAGTTGGCTGGTGAAAATTGAACACGCCAGGTTTTCTTGGATTATTTAGTTTGTGTATCAGCCAGTGTTTTTTCTTAACATCCGTTTCAAGACAAAATCAGTTCGATGGATTCAATTTCATGAGTCGAAAATTAAAGATCGTCCCAATACCTTGCGTTTATTTATTTTTTCTTTTTCATGTTTAATAAAGTTCAGATTTGTCAGGCCTTTGCTTGGAGATTGAAGAAAAGTTGAGAATAAAAGACATTTCTACGGGTGACACTTGGATCAAGTTTGAATGCGATTCGGGTAAGATGTGTCGTAGGAGTGATTGTCTATGTTCATTAAACTTTTACACACTTTTTAATAGGCTCAATTAATATTTGAAAAAAATAACAAAATTAAATACTTAAATTTAAGGAGTCACATGTATTAATTAATGTTTACTTTTGAAAAAAGATCCAAATTAGATGGTTTATTAACTTATCCTCATTAAAGAGTCCACATGTACCTAGAATTATCACTATTTTAAATATTTAAATTTGGGAGACTTTAAATAATGTTTTAAATGATGAACTTTTGCGAGTAAATTTGATATTTGGCTCGGTATAAACTGAATAGTGTTCCTCCTCTCCACTACAGATGAGATAGCTAGATCGGGCGCCAGTCAAAAGTGTTTGGTGTTTATGTTATAAGTCTGGTCGACAGTCCCAGCAGATATGTATTAAGTGTGGCATTGTCTTGTCTGCCACATCTCGCATCACATGGTGAGCGAGACCGTGCCACCTTGCAGGGCAGATGTGCCACCTTGCAGGGCAGTTATTAGTTATTCCAACAAATCCCACGACGCGAACATGCACGTCATTGCGGTGCGTTCGAGGAACCGTAACTGGCTCTCTGGCCTGGCACATGGTCACGCTGACCAACCTCGTTGTGCAATTATTAGCCCACAATCCCAGTTCGGACGTACGACAGCTCGCAGCATTAGATGCAAGCTTCGGATGACTCGGCCGCGTGATAAGATACTGTTGTGCGCTTGGAAATGGCAGCGCATTTGCGCGAACAGTAGGAGTGAATAATGTGAAGCCCATTGCGCGAACGGTAATAATATCCATCATCTCATTAATAAAAAAAATATATAAATAAATATCAGATTCACATATCACATATATATTAATATCTTTATTTTTTTTACTTATTTTAACATCAACACTCATTAATTATAGAATTCACATATTACTTATGTATATTATATTAATATATTAATTTTCTCACATTTAAAATATTAACACTCATTATTTAAGTCTCGTTATCTACTCATTAATCTTTATTCTTATTTTATATTAAATGAATATAATTTTAATTTTATTTATAAAATTTAAATGATTATTATTTAAAATAAATAATAATATTATTTTTAAATATATTTATTATATAAAATATTTTCTTCTTATTTGATGAGTATTATTTATTTAAAATTAAAATATTATTATAAATTTAAGAGGAAGAAGTACAACATATAAAAAAAATTACACTGGTATAAAATTTAAAAACAATATATAAATTAAACGTAAAAAGAAACTATAAATATTAATTTAAGAATTGTTGTTGTATTGTGACTAAATAAGTTCAATTATGTTGACACGAAGTTAAGGATCCACATGACTGTCACGTAGTTCAATTATGTCCTAAATGCTCGTTCAATATCTTTTCTTGTCGTTTCTTGTCTTTCCTTAAACAATATCCTCTTGGGATCTTCCTTAAACAATATCCTCTTGGGATCTTCAGGACAAGGAAAAGCCTTCATAAATCACAAAAGTAGCCCACTTCAGATATATTTCATCGGTTAGATAATACCCTTTCTTATATTGAGTCCCGTTAACCGTAAAATTAATCTCTGGGGTATTTCATTGCAAGATGTTATTGAATATGGGAGATTCGTACAACACATTAATATTATTACATGAACCTGTGACATCAAAGAATGCATGCCATATTCACAAGTCTTGAGATGCGACCGCTTCAAGCATGATTGTTGGTGATCCATGACCTCTTGCAAACTAGCCTTTCAAAGCAACTAAACAATTTTTCCATTCCTAATATGTGCAATCAAGGCCACCCAACATTCTAGGGAAGTCATGCCTCTCATCATGCATTTGAAGAAGACGTTGAACATCATCAGCATTCAGCCTTCTCAAGTATCGATCACCAAATATTTTAACCACATAACCATAAAATTTGAAAAAAATACTTGAAGGCAGTTGATTCACCCATACGCAGGTACTCGTCAAAATGGTCGGCTAGGATTCCATAAGTTAATTGGCGAATCACAATCGTGCATTTTTGTAGTGGTGACAAGCCTTTTTTTCTCGCAGCATCGTCCCTTTGTTGAAAATACAATGAATAACTCTCAAGTGCATTCACTATGCAATAAAATAAATCTCTTCGCATGCAAAATTGTCTTCGAAATATTTGATCTGGATATACCGGGTTTGTAGAGAAATAATCATCGAAGAGCCTTGCATGTTCGACTTCACGATTTCTTTGGATGAACTTTCTCCTTGCCGTATCAATGACATTAGCTCAACTCTTTGTCAGTTAATATACCGGGTTGTTAATTTAATATGCTTCAACTCTTTGTCAGTTTTGTTGAAGTATCAATGACATTAGCTCATTTCCTAGATCATAATCTCATCAACAACTTCAACTTAGACTTCATTTTCACTTGTCGAGTTAGAGCTGGTGCTACTTGAATATTGAGACATTTTGGAGGAATGTTCTTAGAATGAAGAATAGAATTGTAGAGCACAAAGTGTGTATTTATTTTTCTTATCAACGGCTATATTACAACGACTATATTCCAACGGATACTTTACAATGGCTATATTAATAGACCAGGAATTGCACATTAATTTAAAAAGTACAATAATAAAAAATTACATTAATTGAAAAGTACAATAATTAAAAATAATAATAAATAAAAATTACATATTCCATCTCCCCCTAATCTCTTGACATATATATTCGTGGATGATAAATTGCTCCTTTGTCATTTGCAAAGTGTCCTTCAAAAGGATTGTGTATTCCTTTAGTTGAGCTTTGGCTAATGCAGCTTTTGCTTTCATTTCGACAGTGCTTGCTTTCATCTCCTCAACTTTAAGTTATTTTTTTTCATTTCAACTTCAATCATTTTTATACTTGTATACTCAGTAAACTTTGCAAACATATTGTTCAAATTTATTGCATTATCTTTAATGTCTGATTTTATTTTACCTTTCCCCTTTCTTTTTGCTACCTTTTGACTCATTGGGCGAGTTTCTTCATTTAGGTCTATATGTAGACTCACATCTTGGTTAGATGAGGTGTTTCTTGCCCTAGACTCCGAGGTCTTTGCCTTCTTTGTGCCAACAAGGTGATCACCGGACTGTGGAGTAAACATTAGACAATTTTTTTTACGATTCTTCATACATGCTTGAGATTAAATGCATTGTCATTATTTTCCTCGTGATATTTTTTATACGCAAGCTGCAATATGTCCTCATCACTGTGGCCGCTATGATACACACTATAAATATTATTGTAATTTGTGTTGAAGCGATATATCTTTTTTTTTGTATGGTATTGTGCCAGTGGGATTGTATGACACTAGCAATTCTATTGGGCGTACCTGGAGGATGATTCTCATTGTATTAGCTTGTAATACGTCCCCAGAAAGCATCTACATTCTGATCATTGCCGATGATTGGATTATCACTGATAGTAACAAACGATCTCGCTAAAACCTCATCTTCAACCTTACTCTATGTTGACCACTTTCTTCTACCTGCAGCGTCAGAATCCACCTTCTCTAAATTTACGACTTCAATTGAGGATTCACGGTCATACAATTGAAGCTCTGGAACAAAAGTCAAAGTAAATGGTTCATTTTCTGTCGGATATGTAAAAGACATACCGGTTGCATGTGGATTAGAAGGATAATTTTATAGATATGGATTATATGGATAATTTGGTGGATATGAATCATATGGATTTGGTGGGTATGAATTATGTAGATAATTTGGTGGATAGGGGAAATATGGATTATTTGGTGGAATTTATGAATTTTGATAAGAAGGATTTTCTTCCGGCAATTTTTGATAATTCACAAAATTTCTAAAAATCCTCAGTTATTTTCATCAATTTCAGAGGAAAATAGGCGAAGGTTTTTAAAGGAATTTAGATGTTTTAAAGATTGAAATAATGTAATGAGTATTTATAGCTAAAAATTTGATTTTTTTAGCGATTTGAAAAAAGCCATTGAAATAGCCGTTGGTTTTTAAATTTTAACATTTTAATTTTTTTATAGAAAATATATATATTAATAAAAAAATAAAACTGATCACGTGGGGGTGGGCCAGCCTTGCGCCTACCGTGGAAAATAAAAAAAGGGTAAAAAATTCAATGAGTGTGTTCATTGAAATGGTGGGCTAGCCTCGTTCAAACTTTTCTTCACATCAGTTTTAACGTCCAATGAACGTTATAACACTATATTAATTCATTTAATGCAGATGCTCTAAGAGAGTAATGAACAAGCTTCTTGCTATAGTACAATGATAAGTAGTGTTACCGACTGTCTGGACAACGAGAGTTCTAATCTCATTTATAGTACGTTTTATCTGAGAAGTTTAAATTATTTATGATTTGTGCTTCTGATTTATCTTAATGGCTAAAGAAGATTTTTATGATTCGGGCTAATCATCTCCAGAATTAATCGAATAAGTAAAAATTAGATATTTGAAATATAAAAAAGATATTGATAAAAATCAAAATAATACCTATTCTATGTATATTTTTTAAAAATATTTTATTATTAATTATTAAAATTACATCCTATTCTATTTTTTATTTCCAGAATTATAAAAAAAAACTCAAAGTGCAAAATCACTTCTAAACTCTCATCTTACTTAAATTTCTTTACCAATTCTGTACCTTTAACCTTTTTTTTCCATAAAAATTCTTACCTCTTTGACAACGCTACCACAAAGAGGTATCATCTTAGCCCCAGGATATAGTTGGTAATCATATGATAGATTTACAACATGAGACAAAAGTTGAATCATAGTGAAGCCATGAAAAATGTCTATGCTTGGTACCTGATTTATCTATCTATATCTAGCCATGGGACCGACAATATTAAACCGCTTGAGATGAAAGATATCACTTAATCCTGCCTACGAATATTGATGAGTGAATCACCGATGAGTTAGCTTTGTTTCCAACTTAATCATCAATCACCAAACGACAACGAGGATGATGATATGGTTGGGAGCATGGAAGAAAGCAAATAAGAAGAAGAAGAGGGTTAGAACGATGACCAGGGGTTTCCCGGCACATCCACTCGGATGCTCAAGTTAAAGGATGAAGAAGATGAGTATTAGAGTTTTGATGTACATAGGTGTTTGTATCCACTTGGATACCGAAAAGGGCTGCCTTTTATAAGGAGATCACAAACCTTTTCCCTCTGTTCCTCTTTATATGTTGTCATTATTTAATTCCTTAAATAATGAGAGACTTGTTCACGCCACTGCTTTTTTATGAAATAATTCGAGATTTGAGCGATGATTTATTCTTTTTCTGAAATGATCTTGCATCGCCAAGGGGTTGGGAAGCCAAGAAGGAAGTGGTTTGAGAGTCGAGAACCGGAAGGCCAAGGAATCAGGAGACCTGAGAGGCCAGGAGGCCTGAGAGGCCAGGAGACCCTAGAGGTCGGGAGGCTAACGAGTCGGGCGTTGACTTAACTTTCCTCTATTGGAACTACCTCAGCATTTTCACTAATCTTTCTTATCTATGTGGCGCTCAGTGATCATTCCTCGGATCACAAGTCTCCTCTTCATGTATAGTCAAAGGAGGCAAGAATTTGATTGACTGAACTGTTGTGTAGTCAAAATAATTCCAGCTGTCTCAACTGCTTAAACCATGTGGCAGATCCACTGCGTAATTCTGAAGAGATTACTCATTGAATGTCAGCACACCCCGATCATCATGCCCTTAAATAGGATGCCAATTTTCTATGAACCCGATGGAGGAGGAGGATATAAAGGGACTACCAATATCTGATATTTGATCCGAATACCCATATATATATATATATATATATATATATATATATATATAAAGAAACTTTTCTTTTCCCAAAATCCACTAATTATTTTTTTTCATATATTATGTTAGATGTTGTTTAATTTATTTTTTAATTATATATATTTTTAATATGATGTTAATTCTAATATGCTTTTATTGAATGATGATAGTTGGATGAAAATAAGAAAAATTATTAGCATGAAAGATATCTAATACTTTAATGAGTATGAGTATGAGGATAGATATTCTATACTCGATGCATCTGAGGATGAAGGATATGAAATCCGACCCAAATTCGATTCATTGCGACCCCTATCCTTAAATGTAGTCACTCCTTTTAAATACATTGCCCATGTCATCCGCTTGGATTTCCGAGCCCAGAATGCACCAGTGAGCGTCTGAGGTTACATCACATTACTATGCTGGAACTCGCGGTAGAGAAGACTAGGCGTCTTTTAACAGGTAATGATTACTCTGATGTTTTATTTGTCCCATGTTCTTGATCCCACGATGCAAAATTTGTCCCACCCTTATAATAGCAGAGATCTGATAGTCCCTATTGTATGAGTCAGACTATATTAGGTCAGATAAGAATGTTTTTGCACGCACTTGCTGATTCTTCAATCATCGTTTCTCTTCTCCTTCGTCTCCGATTTTCCTCTCCACCTAGTAAGTTGCTTCAATCTGTCTTATGATTCTTTCTTTCATCAGTCCCTTGGTAGCATATTCCATGGATGGAGAATCTTCTTTTGCTCACTGATATAGATTTACCGCTTTAAGTTTTAATGATGCATCCTTAGATTGATTGAGGACGACTTATGGAGTTCAGACCAATCATTTGTTAAGGCTTCCGAATGATAACGATCAGTTAGATCCTCATCCTCTAGGTTTTGTAACCTTCTTCCAAAGCCACATGCTGAGCAGGCTACGCTTTCCTTTTCTATTTTCTTTATTGAAGTATTGTGATATTTTCACATCTTGTTGTCACAGCTTGACCCCAATTATTTTTGTTTTTTGACTGAGGTAGTAATTCTTTTCGATTTGTATCACATTCCACTTTCTCCTCGCGTCTTTCATTTTTTTTCTTTTATCCAAAGAAGATGGAGGATAGGTCTTCTTCTTTTTCTTCCGATCTAGGATTAACTTGATCAAGGAGCTTCCTTCATCCCATAAGAGATAGAAATCTCAATTTTTTTTTGTCAAACCCCTGAGCTCCATTTCTTGGCCGACTTCCTGGCAGTAAGAATTGCCCTTGTCTGTGGCTTTGAAAGACTACCACTTGGAGCGAGGATACTATGGTGCATCTCAGAAGCTATTGGGCCTGCAGTTCAGCAGTAATGTCCTACTCTAGAAAGGCATGCTGCATATGTTTAGGCTAAGCCCAAGACCAACTCCACTCAACACTTCGTTTGGTAAGAACTCTTTATTATTGTAAGTTTTGATATATAACTTAAGGTATGTTATTTTTTACAACTGACACGATGATGAGAGCATTAGCGAACAAGGTGATGAAGCTCACTATGGAAGAATTGGAAGCGCGCATATTGGCTAATGTTGATACTACTGATGTGACTCCTGAGGAAGGAGCATCACTAGCTCCGGCTACAACCCCAACAGAGGGGGCTTCCCAATCAATGGCGAGAGCGCTAAGCCCGACAAGAGAATCGAGGAGGTCTCCTACTGGTTGACCAGACACCTTGAGACTGACTTCATTTGTGGAGTCAGAAGCTCCCCTTAGAATTTCGAGGAAAAGACGTCGCCAATCTGGACACTCAGCCGAACAATCATGCCCATCCTCCCCTATACAAGTCCCTTTCGGATCCTTAGCTTCACCAATTGGTTCTCCAATTCAACCACTACATGCGCTAATCAGATCCACCCTTTTCTAGGGTTATCGTTGGTGCCTTAATAGATTAAGCCTCTTCTTAATCACTTACCACATCAGCAACCTGCTTCAAACAGCTAGTTTTTTAAACTTAATCGATTACCCTAATTAATTTAGCCTTCCTAATCGATTAGGAAATTTTTTGTTCACTCATGAAAACCGACTTAATCGATTATTATAATTGATTAAGCATACAGTAATCGATCACCCTAATCAAATACGACCCTTTCTGTTTCCTCACAGAAAAACCTTAATCGCTTAGCCTAAGAAAATCAACTAGCTTTTATTTCCTCACGTCAAATGACTTTTAAGCGATTAGGCAAAATGCTTAATCACTTAAGCTCAGTGTAATCAATTATCCTAATTGATTACCGAATCCTAACTTCCAAATCTAAGTCTAGGGTTCGTTTACCCAATATCCAGTCAACCGTGACCTGTTGGTGTTGGTGTAGTTGACATCAATAATTAAACTTGAGTCTTAATTAATGACAAGTGGATTAAAATTAAATATATTTTTGATCTAAGCTTGTTACCGAATGTGCAGGGTTGACTAACTTGATGGGTCAAGAGGACCTAACACCAGTCAGGAAGCCTAATTAGGATATGCGATTCCCGATTGGCGAAGTCCAGATGTAGGATTTTGGCAAGAATTTGGGATGTTCGATTCCTGACGGATGGAAGTTTGGATGTGCAATTCTGGCAGGAAGACCTAGTGGGTCAATTGGACATCAAGTAGGTAACTTGACACTTGGTAAGTGGAGGTAAGTCACTAGAGGAGAGTGGCTTAGTGAGAACGCGTTCCGATTGAGGGGATAATAAGTGTCGGTCTAATTTAGGTCTATTTCAAAAATCTAAATTAAGACCCTGACTAGATCCTGGTCTAGAGGGCAGGGTCTAAGTCATAAATTAATCATATTACTATGCTAACTTTGTTTTACAGGTTAAATATTTTTATGTTAAACTGACACATTTTGCAGGGCAAAGAAAGTACAAAAGACCTCGGGTGAACAGTACCTGAGGTGTCTTCCAGATGGCAAAAGGCGCCTTGAGTACCCATGTGGAAGGCGCCTTCGGTTGGATAAAATCAAACTTCATTGATTATAAGGGGCAGACTGTTTAGGATCAGATTTTATGCATTGAAGGCACCTTCACTGCTATAGAAGGCGCCTTCCACACTTTATAGAAGAGATGCTCGACCAAGGCTTCATAATCAACTCTTTTACAAGCTTCTACTCATCTGTTTGACATTCCGACTACTTCAACCTCTTGCTATTGCTCCACTATGATGTTGCTATGTCTGACTGCTGTTGAGGAGCCATCCAATACCGAGCCTAAGCCGATCATCTTTGAAAAGTGTTGGGTAACGAAAATTTAATCTTGTATTTAATTTCTATATAAAAAAGAAAAGTTTAACATGTTACACTTATCCTGATTGTTGTTTGTATTCAATCCCCTCTACCAATGGTTCTAGAAGAGGTTATTAGCGGATTGCCCATTGATACGATCCACAGAATCATGGGTCTTGGAGTAGGAGTCGCTGAAGGCTCTGAACTAAGTAACTGCTTATGTTCTTGTGTTTTCTAGTTTCTTTCTTTTCCGCTGTGCATACTTTGATTTTAAAAAAAGTTTTAAAAACTACATGATTCATCCCCTCTCACGTGTATTTCGATCCAATAGTTTGGATTCCTCCTTCCCTAGTATCCAGCCAACCTTGACATGATGGAACTTCTTCACCAATTGTCCGATCAATCCTTTGATCCACTTGGACTTTTCTCCTCGTGCCGAGTGTCCAGTCAATCATTTGACCCACTTGGATTTTTCTCCTCGTGCCAAGTGTCCGGTGAATCCTTTGACCTACTTGGATTGTTCTCCTCAAGCTAAGTGTTCAGTCAATCTTTTGATCCACTCAAACATTTCTCCTCATGCCAAGTGTTCAATCAACTTTTGACCCACCTAGATTTTCAATTGCCTAGCTTCACTCACCAGGACTTTCTCACTGCCTAGCTTCACTCACTAGGTTTTTTCACCTGACTTTACTCACCAGAACTTTCATCACCTAGCTTCACTCACTAGGGTTTTGTTGGTGCAATATCCCCTCGGTCAAGGTTGACCAGGTTGACTAGGCTTGAGTTGGCTCAAGCCTGAGTCTTGATGTTTGAGTTTCAATGTTTGGCAATATATGGAGATTGCAGATGCAATCGCCCGTTTGGAGAGATTATTGATATAATTTCCCTCTGGTCAAGGTTGACCAGTTAGATGTGAAGAAGAGTCAAGTAGGTCAAAAGGTTGACTGGATACTTGACTGGGAAAATCCTAACACGTAGTTAGGAAAGTGAAAGTCTCGATGAGTGAAGCCAGGCAAATGGAAAGACCAAGTGAGTGATGCTAGGTAGTTGGAAAATCCTAGTGAGTGAAGCTAGGTGAAAGTCTT
The DNA here is from genome assembly GCF_018446385.1 of Zingiber officinale. Lineage (NCBI taxonomy): Eukaryota > Viridiplantae > Streptophyta > Magnoliopsida > Zingiberales > Zingiberaceae > Zingiber > Zingiber officinale. The sequence continues at coordinate 36,812,553 of NC_055986.1, read as the reverse complement.
GGTGAGTGAAGCCAGGCTGGTGGAAGTCCCGGTGAGTGAAGCCGGGCAGTGGGAAAATCCTGGTGAGTGAAGCCAGGTGAAAATCCTAGTGAGTGAAGTTAGGTGAAAGTCCTGGTGAGTGAAGCCAGGCAGATGGAAAGTCTTGATGAGTGAAGCCAGACAAATGGAAAGACCGAGTGGTGAAGCTAGGAAGTTGAAAAATTCTAGTGAGTGAAGCTAGGTGAAAGACCTGGTGAGTGAAGCCAAGCAGGTGAAAGTTCCTGTGAGTGAAGCCAGACAATAGGAAAATCCTCGTGAGTGAAGCCAGGTGAAAACTCTAATGAGTGAAGATAGGTGAAAGTCATGGTGAGTGAAGTCATACACGAGAAAATTCAGGTGGGTCAAGGTTGACCGGACACCTGGTGTTGGAAAGTCTAAGTAGATCAAAGGATTGACCGGATACTTGGCACAAGGAAATCCAAATGGGTCAAGGGTGACTGGACATTTATTGGAAAGTCCAAGTGGGTCATGGAGGACCGAACACTTGACACGAGACGGTAAGTCCAAGTGGGTCAAGGTGTTCGTTGCTACTCAGAACACCGTTCTGTTTCCCCTGTACAAAAATTTGTATAAGCACAGAACTTAACCTAGCTACCCATGTGCTCTACTGAAGTTAAACTTGGATTGCAAACGATGCTTAACATTATTAATCCAAGTTGCTCTTCAGAAGTTAAACTTGGATTGGAAACGTACTTAACATTTTTACTCCAAGTTTTACCGATGTGATCTTCCTAAGTTAAACCATATTACAGAAGTTGATTAAATATCTATTTCAAAGACTGACTTCTAGGTTAAACATGGCGAGACACTAGGCCTTCTTGGTTATGGGATCATCCACCACTTCCTAGACAAAGCCTTTCAAAGAAATTGGATATTTAACTTCTTACAGTAACCCTAGGTTTAACTACAGAGACCTCAATAGAAGCACAAGATCGAAACACAAAATCAAAATACAAAATCGATAGTACGAAATCGAAACATAAAATCGCTAGCCTCTTGTGTTGGTGTTTCAAAATCTATGCAAAGAAAACTAACTAATTAATTCGAAGCGGAAACCATTAATTAGTTATACTTTTCTTTGTAGCTAAAGACCTCTTGATCTCCTGTTGTATTCCTCTCCTCCTCTTGGACGTTGTGTGGGCAATGATCTACCAAGATAACTCCACCCGAACCACTTCTTTTCCTCCAAGATTCTCGAGCCACAAAGGGATGCTAAAATAGGAAACTTTCTTCCTCTTCTTCTCCTCCAAGCAACTGGCCACCAAGTGCTTCTCCTCTTCTTCTTCTTCCTCTCCAAGCAACCGACCACAAGGACTTTTCAATCCTTGATACCACCGACCCTAAGGAAGCAAAAGAGGAGATAAGTGGGACGCTGGCCTAAGAGAAAGGGAGAAGGGAAGGGGTCGACCACACCAAGGAAAAAAGAGAGGAGGCTTAATAATATATGTTACACCATAAGGCACCACATCATCTTCTTTTATAATCCTTGGTTATGACAAAAAAGGAAAGTTTTAAACATAATTAAAACTTCCTTATTTGTGGCCTCCCCTTAAAAAAGGAAATTTTAATAACAATTAAAATCTCTCTTTTCTAAATTTCCTATTGTACATGGCAATAAAGGAAAGTTTTAAAATTAATCTATCTCTTTTAAAACATGTAGACAACTACAACAAGGAAAGATTAATTAAAACTTCTATTTTTAAATCATGGTTACAAAAAAAGAAGTTTTATCAAAAATTAAAATGTCTCTTTTAAACATTATAGATAACTACAAATAAGGAAAGATTTTAACAAAATTAAAATTTTTTTTTAATCCTTTGTAGATAGCTATAAAAGGAAAGATTTTAAAAATTTAAAACTCTCTTTTAAAACCATGTGGATGACTATAAAAGGAAAATTAAAATCTTTCTTTGAACCATTGTAGATAACTACAAAAAGGGAAAGATTTTAACAAAATAAAATCTCTCTTTTAACCATTATAGATAACTACAAATAAGGAAAGATTTTAACAAAATTTTATTTTAAAAACAAAACTTCCTTTTCCTTTTCTAGTGGTCGGCCCCTAGCTTGGGCACCAAGCTTGGCCGACCACCTCTTGGCTTCCAAGCCCATGCTTGGCCGACCCCCTTGCACCAAGCAAGGATGTGGCCGACCCATTACTTGGGTAAGAAGTGGACTTTATGGATACAAGGATTTATAGAGGCTACAACAAGGACCGAGAGGAGAAATTGATTTTGGTCTCCCGATGAGCTTGAGCTTCCTATGTTCACCCCGAACACCCAACTCAAGTTCATCAATAATAACTCATACTACTAAAAAGTTATTATTGAACTACTGCACCAATCCCAAATTACATTATGGGCTCCTTCTTATCATGAGTGCATTAATCTCCTTGTGTTTAAGATATCGAATGTCCATTAATTAAATAAGTTACTGACAACTCACTTAATTAATATCTAGCTCTAAGAGTAGTACCACTCAACTTCATTATCATGTCAGACTAAGTCAACCTGCAGGGTTGACAATCCTTATGAGTTCCTCAAGGGGACATCATCAACATAGATTACTAGGACACGCGAGAAAGGTTGGATCGATTGGTCGATTGATTCAGTCATTTTCAGAGAGCACAGAGGCTCTCTGAATTGATCGACCAATCGATTCAAAGCCTCCCCAATCGATTGAGAGCAATTCAATCGATTGGGATCCGACCGTTGCACAGGTTATAGCCATTGGCGAGCATTCTCCTCATTTATTCCTCTCCAGCGACTATAGTGCGATCTCAGCAAGCTTCTCCACACTTTCATAGCCAGTTCTTGAAGGCTCTTGGAAACAAGTGTAGTTACACTTTCAAGGCTCAAGAGACAACAACAAGCAACAAGTAAGCAAGAAAAAAGAGTTTTCATTTGTATCTTTTGTATTTTCTTCTTATGGGTGTTTTATATTGTTGTGTGAGTTTGTACGAGACTTCTCCGCCTCTGGCTGCGACTGAGAAGGAGTGATTTGATTAGTGGAGTGTGTGTCACGTGTGGATCCTTGGATTAGTCACCTCTTCTTGAGGTGGATACTAAGTAAATCCCTTGTGTTAGCGTTGTAAGTTTGTTTCTTGTTCATTCCACTACACATCATCACCAAGAAGCAAGCAACGAGACGCGCGACGAGCTATTCACCACCCTCTAGCACTAAAACGACCCTAACAAGTGGTATCAGAGTGAGGTCACTATTTACCAGAATCATCACCGGAAGGGGCAAAAAGGCTAGAGGGTGAAGAAGTTGGAGCAAAATTCATCAAGTTAAAGAATTCAAAAAGCTCAACTTCAAGATGGACTTAGATTCGATACAAGGGTGCCTCCACCATTCATATCAACAAGCTTCGATTCTTGGAAATCAAGAATAAAAAATTTCCTTATGATGGAGATAGAGCAATGGTTTACTCTAATGGAAGATTTCCAAGCTCCAACAAATAACAAAGGCAAAATTCTCAAGAAGAGCAAGTGGAGCCAAGAGCAAGTCCAAAGGTGCAAGGTGAATGACAAGGTAACCAAATTATTGGTTAGTTTATTTCCAAACACAATTCTATGCAAAATTGGAGAATTTGAAGGTGCAAAAGAATTATGGAGCAAATTGGCCAAGCTTCATGAAGAACCCTCCACTACACCAAATCAAGATAAATCCAAAGAGGGTAACTCATTGGAGCAAGACCAAGAGGAGGGGGATTTCGAGGTTGAGAGATGCTCAACATTGGAAGAAGAAGTCCTAGAAGCTTCATCCTCAAAGGAGTACAACCAAAAGAGTAAGGAGGGAGTATACTCCTTGTTTCATGTACAAGAGGACGAAGAAGAAGAAGAAGAAGAAGCCTCCATCTCTGGATCAAGAAGGGATGAATATGAAGAAGCTTCCACCTCCAAAAGTCAAGTCCAATCAATTGGAGGAGCATCATTGTTGGATCAAGAGGAAGCCTCTACATCCGGATCAAAAGGAGATGATGCCACCCCTACAAGTAAAGCTATAACAATTTCAATTGTTAATAATAAAGATCATATCATTTGCTTTGAGTGCAGGGAACATGAGCATTATAAGAGCAAGTGTCCTAAATTGGCCAAGAAGAAGGGTCAAGTGGCACAAAAGGGCAAGAAGAAGCATAAGGAGATCGTCCCCACAACAAAGAAGAGTAAGAAACACATTGTGTGTTTCTTATGCAACCAAAAAGGACATTATCGGAGTCAATGCCCAAAGGAAAAGGAGTCAGTCAAGCCCAAAAGAGGAAGCACAAATCAAGGGGGAGCTCTTAAGAGCAAACCCAAGGTAACATTTATTGATACAATTCCTCTTAGAAATGGTAAAGAGCATGCTAATTCTATTTTATATTATTATAATATCATTTACCATAAAAATAGAAAGCATGATAGCATTAAGGAAAAATATGTAGCTCTTCATGCTAAAACTGCCTCACCTAAGGTTAGGAAGGTAGATAACTACTTGGGCAAAAACACTAAGGATAGTAGATACAAGCCCAAAAATAGAAATGCTCAAGGATTTAAAGAAAAATCCAAATCCAAATCTAGGGATTTAATGATGAAAAATCAAGTCTTGAGGTCAAGGCTTGATAACATGGAAAATACCTTAAAGAAAATTGAAAATTTTCTTAAGGGACAAAATGGGCATAACCTAGATTTAGGACATCAAAGGTCATCCAATGGCCATAGAGGTTTGACATACAAACCTAAGGCTAAGAAGGATGTAATATCTTATCATAGGGCTCCATATAACTATGAAACCAACCCTAGGTCCAGGGCTCAAGTCAAGGATACAAGGGAAGTTATTCCTAGGAGTATATTTGCAACTATAAATGTGACTAAGACTTCTAAGAAGTCTAAGAAAGTCACTAAGAAGGTCACAAGGGAAGTAATCCCTAGAGTTGACCTAGAGGAGATGACCAAGGCTTTTAAGAAACCTAGGAAGGTCATTAGGAAGGTAACTAGGGAGGTTATCCCTAGTGAGTATCTAGAGCATCCAAGGAACACCAATAGGTTGTGTCCGAGTGATGTGATGTATAAGCTAATGTTCCTAAGCTAGTAGTGGGATCGCTAAACAAGGAAGGGTGAATAGCAGACTTGCACTTTAAACCGTCTATTAATATTTGTCCACTAATTTTATCCTCTTCTGTACTGGGCTATAGATGAGTGGTAGTAAGTTTCCTTGCTCGCTTTGAGATGGTACGATAATTAGAACTGTCAGACTAATCAATTTATGACGGGGTGGATCAATTCGTGATAGATCAATCATTTGGTGGGACGGGACAGATTAATCCGTCAACTTTGTTAGTGCGGGAAGCATCCGACGATCGAAACGGTGTTTTGATTATGTCAAAGGATTCAAGTTAAGTTGTTTTGTTATCTAATGTGCTTGAATAAGATAGCAGGAAAGTCCTAAGTGTACTTAGGCAAAAGTCCTAGCTGCGGTTAGGCAGGTGGGAAACCCTAGGAGGTGGTAACCCTAGGTCATAGAGGGTGGTAACCCTATGCGGAAAGTCTTGGTAGGTCGAGGGATTCAGGCAAAAGTCCTAGGGGGTGGTAACCCTAGGTGGAAATGTTAGCTAGAGCCCTAGAGTCAATCATTTGATGATTGCATTTTGGACTTGTTGTATCATATTCTATATAAATAAAGGCATTTGATTTTTGGTTATTATACTTACTTGTATTTGTGCCAAATAAACTAAGTATAATAACGTCCTTGAGTAGAAGGTTCTTACCTATATCAATCGGTTAGCTGAACCGATAGTGAGATGATATAGGGAACACTACTCTTAATCATTCCTAGTCGAGTATTAACATTCAGGGACAATGTTAATGCAATAAGACTAGCATGTAGGTCAACTCGATGACTTGATCTCACAAGTCATGGATATAGAGATATCAAGTTGACACATGGGTATGCATTAGAGAATGTATACTGAATGACCCGCCATGCGAAAGTATCATGGATCGTTATATGAGTGTCATATACATTCTCATGTGGCTATTAGTATGACTACTAGTCCTTAGACCTGAAGTCACCATGGTTCCCTACATAAGGAGTTATGTACTTTTGTTTCGTCAAACGTCACCCGTAACTGGGTGGACTATAAAGGCGATTACTGGGTATGTAACAAATTATGCGGAGGGATGTGAGTGATGTAGATGGGATCTATCCCTCCTATATGACGGGAGAGACATCGATATTCTTGATAGAGTGAGACCACGAAGTGCATGGCCATGCCCAAATGAGTCAATATAAGATATTGAACTCATTTGATTTAGTGAGTCTACTTGGAGTTCAAGATTTAGATTGATCAGAGGATGACACGGTCTATGCGTCACATTGATCAATCTAAATATCTAGGATAGAAGGACACTTGTCATATTTTGTGAGGAGTCACAATTAGTAGTCACAAGGTGATGTTGGATCTCAACATTCTTGTAACATTGGGTAGTAATGATGTGTTGCTAGATACCGCTCATTACTTATGCTCCTAAATGGGTTTAGGGGCATTGCCAACGTTACAAGAACCTATAGGGTCACACATTAAGGATAATTAGATGGAGATTAGGTTCATATGATGAACCAAGAGGATTAGATTCATTTGATGAATCAAATTGGATTAAGAGTAATCCAAATTGGGCTAATTGAGTTGGACTCAAGTTGATTCATGTATTCAATGAGTCTAATTTAGATTATGACTCATTAAATCAACTTAATTTAATGAATTAGATTCATTATATTAAGTTGGCTTGAATCAAATGGTTAGATTAGATCAACCATGGAAGAGATTTGGTCAAGTTTGACTTGACTTGAGAGGAAGAGGAAGAGTCAAGTTTGACTTGACTAATTGCCACATCATAAGTGAGATGGCAAGATGTGGACCAATGATGATGCTCCACATCATCATGGTGTGCCACCTCATGGAGGTTACAAGCCTCCTTTCCCATTAATGTGGCCGGCCACATTAAATGAGTGGGAGTTACTCAAGTGGCCGGCCACACAAGAGGGTTAATGGGAATGAATTTTCATTCAACTCTCATTCAATCTATCTTCTTCCTCTCAAGCTCTCCCTCTCCCTCTTCTCCTCTCTTGCCGTGACCTATCAAGGTGCTAGCACACCTTCGTTTAGGTCTTTCTCCACCTAATTAGTTCGTGTGGATACTTCTAGAGGAGTATCTATTTTGATACTCTTGAGATCCGACACTGTTTGGACGAGCGGGAACGCGAAGGGCTTCGCTTCAAAGGTATAACCCTTTTTCATGTAGATCTAGGAGTAGATCTCAATAGAAACTCGTATTCGTAGTTTTTGAAATTTTTCTTTGCACGGATCTGTTGGCTTTGGGGCTTTCGGGGTTTCCACGACGTGAAAACGCGGTTTTCGCGGCTCGAAAAACCCAACAGTGGTATCAGAGCCACGTGCGAAGACGAATACGAGTTTATTTTGTGTTTTATGAAAACTTTTCAGTTCTGTAATATTATGTAAATTTAGGTTTTTATAGTTTTTATGGGTAATTTTCTTGTAGAAACGAAGCACAAGTGTTTCGGCGCTTGTAGGCTTCCGCTACCGGGAAGATTTTTCCAAAACGGCCAAGTTTCGCCCCAAAACTTTTTGGGACAGTGGGCTAAGGCGCTGCTAGATCGCAATGGAACCCTCGCGATGGTTAGATCGCGGGTAGGGGCGCTGCCCCTGGCCCCGCAAGGGGATTCATTCCGCGATTGCGCCCGAAAACCGCTAAACGGAACCGCTGGGAAATTGTACTCGTAAAAATTGTAAAAATTATAGAAAAATTACATAAAATTATAGAAATATATAATTTTGAATTATATATTATTTTTGTGATAGTCATGGCCCAAAGACCCAATTCGATTGGATAATTCGTGTTGTAATTCATAATACGGCCTGCGTGCCGTGATGTGATGTGCGTGTTGTATTTTATTTTTTTTCGCGACCTGCGCGTCGTGCCTTTCTCCTTTATTCTTGTTGTAAATTAGATTTAGACTCGAATGTAACTCGAGTTTCAAAATGTAATGTAATTTTGAAGCGGTGGAAGGTCCACTCGAGACGGAGTTACGAGGACAACACGAGGTGGTCAACGGAAAGGAGCTTGAGAAGCTGTTGACCTTAGGTTGACTATCCGATCTTCTCATTGGCTTGAGAAGATCGTAGTAGGGCCATGACATAATCACAAAATTATTTGATTAATTGTTTTTGTGTGTATGTGATGCATGCTAGTTAATTAAGTAATTAATTAGTGCCTAACGATTAGATTAGATCTAAGTCGTGCACATGATGCACCCTTCGATTAGATTAGATCTATCGAGTATATGATACGCATCATCGTTTAGATTAGATCTAAATCGCGTCAACTCGTAATGCCTACTATGCCGTGATACCTACCACTACCTCGATCGCATGTTGTTGTTGAATCTGCTAAAGCAGAGCAACACATACTATCTTGGTAGGGTACGGAGGGACAATTTTGGTCCCGCCTATCAACGCATGGGTGAGTACAACTCAATTAGATTGAGTAACTAGTGAACTCAATTGGATCGAGTTTAATTATAGGCATTATCCAATTGTTGGTAGATAGGTCAAAATCACGTTTATATTAACTCTTGGGCGTATTAGCCAAAGCTAACTCGAGTTTTAATATAAATGCGGATTTTGATCCTATAAACAAGAGTTGCATAGAGATGTAATTGGTAATCGTTACCTACCGATCATACTAAGTCTTGGGCGTATTAGCCAAAGCTAACTCAAGGGTTAGTATGATGTGGATCTTGTCCCACATGAATTATATAATTCAGTGGGAGCATCATTTAGTTAAAGGCCTAATTAAATGATTAAGAATATGATACTTATTTCTATATTTATTTCTGTTGTAGATTACCATGACGTCGAATACGAACACCTTCTCCCTGCGATCTGTCCTCGAGAAGGACAAGCTCAACGGAGCAAACTTCCTGGACTGGTACAGGAACCTGAGAATAGTTCTCACCCAAGAAAAGCCCATTCTGGAGGCTCCTCCTGCCACTGCCCCGCGAGCTGACCGAGATGCTTTCAAGAAGCATCAAGATGATGCATTAGATGTGTCTTGTCTAATGCTCGCGACCATGAACTCTGAGCTTTAGAAGCAACACGAGTTAATGGGCGCTTACGATATGGTTGAACTTCTTCGTCAACTGTATCAAGGTCAAGCGAGGCATGAGAGATTTGAGATCTCAAGGGCACTGTTTCAGTGCAAGATGTCAGACTGGGCTCCTGTAGGCCCATATGTACTCAAAATGATTGGGTACATAGAGAACCTACAAAGGTTGGGGTTCCCACTTGGCCAAGAGCTGGCCACTGACCTGATCTTGCAATCCTTGCCGGATAGCTACAGTCAATTCGTTCTAAACTACAATATGAACGAGATTGACAAGCCACTGTCCGAACTGCTTAGTATGTTGTGAACTGCTGAGCTGAACCTTAAGAAGGCTAAGCCCAACACTGTTCTGATGGTTCAGAAACATAAGGGCAAGGGCAAGCCCAAAGGCAAGGGAAAGTCCCAAGCCAAGGGTAAAGGCAAGGCACTGAAGTCTAAAGGAGGGGTCGCCAAGGATGCTACCTGCTTCCACTGCGGTCAGATCAGACACTGGAAGAGGAACTGCAAGGTATACTTGGAGGATCTTAAGAAGAAGCGAAGTGAGACTTCCACTTCAGGTATATATGTTATAGAAGTTAATCTATCTATTTCTACATCATGGGTATTTGATACTGGATGTGCTTCTCACATTTGTACTGATGTGCAGGCGCTGAGAAATAGCAGGGCATTGACAAAGGGCAAGGTGGATCTACGAGTAGGCAATGGAGCACGGGTTGCTGCTGTTGCTGTAGGGACTTACTTTCTATCTCTGCCCTCTGGGCTTGTACTAGAGTTAGTCAATTGTTGTTATGTGCCTGCATTAACTAAGAACATTATATCAGTTTCTTGTTTGGACAAGAAAGGTTTCTCATTTACAATAAAGAACAAATGTTGTTCCGTCTATTTAAACGATATGTTCTATTGTAGTGCACCTCTAATAAATGGACTATATATTCTAGACCTTGAGAGCCCTATCTATAACATAAATACCAAAAGGTTCAAGTCAAATGACATAAACCAAACCTACCTCTGGCACTGTCGCTTAGGTCATATAAATGACAAGCGCTTATCTCAGCTCCATTAGGATGATTTGCTGGACTCATTTGATTTTGAATCATATGAGATATGCGAGTCATGCCTACGAGGCAAGATGACCAAGACTCCCTTTAGTGGGTACAGCGAGAGAGCGACTGATTTGTTAAGACTTATACATAGTGATGTATGTGGCCCTTTCAATGTCGCTGCTAGAGGTGGTTATAGGTACTTCATCACATTTACTGATGACTTCAGTAGATATGGTTATGTGTACTTGATGACACATAAGTCTGAATCCTTTGAAAAGTTCAAAGAATTCAAGAATGAAGTACAGAACCAGCTTGGCAAGAGTATTAAGATACTTCGATCAGATCGAAGTGGAGAATACCTTAGCCATGAGTTTCGTGACTACCTAGCTGAGTGTGGGATTCTATCCCAACTCACTCCTCCTGGAACACCACAGTGGAATGGTGTATCCGAAAGGAGGAATCGTACTCTATTAGATATGGTACGATCTATGATGAGTCACACAGATCTTCCGACATACCTTTGGGGCTATGCTCTAGACACGGCAACTTTTATACTCAACCGAGTTCCATCCAAGGCCGTGATAAAGACACCATATAGGATATGGACTGGGAGAGATGCCCAGGTGTCTTTCATGAGGATTTGGGGTTGTGAGGCTTATGTTCGACGTCAAGTCTCAGACAAGTTAGGACCCAAATCCGACAAGTGCTACTTTATTGGATATCCCAAGGAAACTAAGGGATATTACTTCTACATTCCCAGTCAGCACAAGGTAGTTGTGACAAAGACTGGGGTCATTCTAGAAAGGGACTTTGTTTCTAGAAAGACTAGTGGGAGCACGTTCGATCTTGAAGAAGTTCAAGTTGCGAACAATAGCACTGATGCCTAGATGGAAGTCGAACTGGAACCACAAAGTGTTGTGGATGATATTGTTCCACAAGGAGATGAGGAACAACAACCAGTTCAAGTAGACATACCTCTTCGCAGGTCTGATAGGGTACGTTGTCAGCCTGAGAGATACTCATTTCTCTTGTCTGACCATGATGACATTGTGCTCATAGAGGATGAGCCTACCACCTATCAGGAAGCTGTGATGAGACCAGATTCCGAGAAATGGCTAGAGGCCATGAGATCCAAAATGTAATCCATGTACACCAACCAAGTATGGACTTTGGTTGATCCACCTGAAGGGGTAAAACCCATTGGGTGTAAGTGGGTCTTTAAGAGAAAGACTGACATGGATGAGCTTATCTATAAGGGTCGCTTGATAGCTAAAGGTTTCAAGCAGATTCATGGTATTGACTATGATGAAACTTTTTCTCCAGTAGCGATGTTTAAGTCCATTCGAATCATGCTTGCTATTGCAGCCTACCATGACTATGAGATATGGCAGATGGATGTCAAAACCGCGTTTCTGAATGGAAACCTACTCGAGGATGTGTATATGACACAACCTGAGGGTTTTGTAGATCCACAGCATACTAGCAGATTATGCAAGCTGCATAGGTCCATTTATGGACTAAAGCAAGCTTCTCGGAGCTGGAATCTTCGATTCGATGATGCAATCAAACAGTTTCGTTTCATCAAGAACGAAGATGAGCCTTGTGTCTACAAGAAGGTTGTAGGGGATATAGTTGTCTTCCTCATATTGTATGTGGATGACATACTACTCATTGGGAAAGACATCCCTATGCTTCAGTCTGTCAAGACCTGGCTAAGGAGTTGCTTCTCAATGAAGGACTTAGGTGAGGCATCCCGCATTCTAGGGATACAGATCTATAGAGATAGATCTAAGTGATTGCTTGGCCTAAGTCAGAGTACATACATTGACAAGGTACTCCTACGGTTTGCCATGCATAACTCCAAGAAGGGATTTCTGCCGATGTCACATGGCATGAGTCTTTCGAAGACTCAAGGTCCCTCTTCTAGAGAGGAGAGAGACCGCATGGATTAGATCCCTTATGCCTCAGCCATAGGATCGATCATGTACGCCATGCTATGTACTCGACCTGATGTCTCGTATGCTTTGAGCGTGACGAGCAGATACCAGTCAGATCCAGGTGAAAGTCACTGGATAGCGGTCAAGAATATTCTTAAGTACTTAAGAAGGACTAAAGAATATTTCTTGATATATGGAGGCGATGATGAGCTAGCTGTAAGGGTTACAGTGATGCTAGCTTCCAGACCGACCAGGATGACTATAGATTGCAGTCGGGGTTCGTATTTTGCATTAATGGTGGTGCTGTCAGCTGGAAGAGTTCAAAGCAGGATACAGTAGCTGATTCTACAACAGAAGCCGAGTACATTGCTGCATCAGAGGCAGCAAAGGAGGCAGTTTGGATTCACAAATTCATCACTGAACTTGGGGTGGTTCCTAGCATTACTGACCCCATTGAGCTCTATTGTGATAACAATGGAGCTATAGCACAGGTGAAGGAACCTCGCTCACACCAGCGGACCAAACACATACTACGGCGCTTCCATCTCATTCGAGAGATCATCGAGAGATGAGATGTGAAGATTTGCAGAGTACCTACAGAGGCTAACATCGCAGATCCCTTGACTAAGGCTTTGGCACAGAGGAAGCATGATGGTCACACTAGGTCATTGGGGCTTAGAGCCTACACTGATTGACACTAGTGCTAGTGGGAGATTGTTAGCTAGAGCCCAAGAGTCAATCATTTGATGATTGTATTTTGGACTTGTTGTATCATATTCTATATAAATAAAGGCATTTGGTTTTTGGTTATTATACTTACTTATATTGGTGCCAAATAAACTAAGTATAATAACGTCCTTGAGTAGAAGATTCTTACCTATATCAATCGGTTAGCTGAACCGATAATGAGATGATATAGGGAACACCACTCTTAATCATTCCTAGTCGAGTATTAACATTCAGGGACAATGTTAATGCAATAAGACTAGCATGTAGGTCAACTCGATGACTTGATCTCACAAGTCATGGATATAGAGATATCAAGTTGACACATGGGTATGCATTAGAGAATGTATACTGAATGACCCGCCATGCGAAAGTATCATGGATCGTTATATGAGTGTCATATACTTTCTCATGTGGCTATTAGTATGACTACTAGTCCTTAGACCTGAAGTCACCATGGTTCCCTACATAAGGAGTTATGTACTTTGGTTTCATCAAACGTCACCCGTAATTGGGTGGACTATAAAGGCGATTACTGGGTATGTAACAAATTATGCGGAGGGATGTGAGTGATGTAGATGAGATCTATCCCTCCTATATGACGGGAGAGACATCGATATTCTTGATAGAGTGAGACCACGAAGTGCATGGCCATGTCCAAATGAGTCAATATAAGATATTGAGCTCATTTGATTTAGTGAGTTTACTTGGAGTTCAAGATTTAGATTGATCAGAGGATGACACGGTCTATGCGTCACATTGATCAATCTAGATGTCTAGGATAGAAGAACACTTGTCATATTTTGTGAGGAGTCACAATTAGTAGTCACAAGGTGATGTTGGATCTCAACATTCTTATAACATTGGGTAGTAATGATGTGTTGCTAGATACCGCTCATTACTTATGCTCCTAAATGGGTTTAGGGGCATTGCCAACGTTACAAGAACCTATAGGGTCACACACTAAGGACAATTAGATGGAGATTAGGTTCATATGATGAACCAAGAGGATTAGATTCATTTGATGAATCAAATTGGATTAAGAGTAATCCAAATTGGGCTAATTGAGTTGGACTCAAGTTGATTCATGTATTCAATGAGTCTAATTTAGATTATGACTCATTAAATCAACTTAATTTAATGAATTAGATTCATTATATTAAGTTGGCTTGAATCAAATGGTTAGATTAGATCAACCATGGAAGAGATTTGGTCAAGTTTGACTTGACTTGAGAGGAAGAGGAAGAGTCAAGTTTGACTTGACTAATTGCCGCATCATAAGTGAGATGGCAAGATGTGGACCAATGATGATGCTCCACATCATCATGGTGTGCCACCTCATGGAGGTTACAAGTCTCCTTTCCCATTAATGTGGCCGGCCACATTAAATGAGTGGGAGTTACTCAAGTGGCCGGCCACACAAGAGGGTTAATGGGAATGAATTTTCATTCAACTCTCATTCAATCTATCTTCTTCCTCTCAAGCTCTCCCTCTTCTCCTCTCTTGCCGTGACCTATCAAGGTGCTAGCACACCTTCGTTTAGGTCTTTCTCCACCTAATTAGTTCGTGTGGATACTTCTAGAGGAGTATCTATTTTGATACTCTTGAGATCCGGCACCGTTTGGACGAGCGGGAACGCGAAGGGCTTCGCTTCAAAGGTATAACCCTTTTTCATATAGATCTAGGAGTAGATCTCGGTAGAAACTCGTATTCGTAGTTTTCGAAAAAAAATTTTGTACGGATCCGTTGTCTTTGGGTCTTTCAGGGTTTTCGCGACGTGAAAACCCCGAAAAACCCAACAGGAAAGTCCTGGTGTCGCGAACCAGGTGAAAGACTGGACAGGTCGGGAAGCGGGCGTCCAGCAGAAAGTCCGGAAGCATCGAGCGCCAAGCAAAAGTCCAGTCGATCTGGAGGATAGTGCTAGTAACAGGTAAATCTCATGAGTGGAGTAGGTGAGGACGCGTACCCCGCAGAGGGAACAGTAGGCGTCGAGCCGACCTAGGGTTTCCGATTGGAAACCCGAAGTCAGACCCAGGATAGTCCAGAGACTATCAATATTTTATTCACTATAACTATTATGTGCTAACTTTGTTTTTGCAGGGTATGTGTGTGGGACTAACACATTTTGCAAGAACAAAGGAGCAGTTTTTCACCTCGGATGAACAGTACCCGAGGAGCCTCCATGGAGCTTGGAGGCGCCTCAGGTACAAGGTGAGGCTATCTGCGAGAAGGAGCTGGAGGCACCTTCATAGGGGCTGAAGGCATCTTGGACCACGGCTTGGAGGCGCCTTGGAGTGGCGTTGAAGGCGCCCTCAGGTGGATAACGAGCAGCGGTCAAAGCCTGATCAACAGTCGCTGAATCGGGATAAAATCTTGGGTTGGAGGCGCCTTGGAGCTTAATGGAGGCGCCTTGAACACCCTTTATAAGGATGTCTCGAGGAAGCAATAAAAACATCACATTACAAGCAACCCTTCTACTACGAGCTGCTAAAGAGACCTTCCGACGAAGCTACAACTTGGCACCGACAACTCGGAGCTCTGAATCTGCGATTTCTATTGTTGTTGATATATTTTTCTGTATTCAATTGTACTTCATTTTAATCATTTTACGAAATAGTAGGTGTTGCCCAAAGTAAACGTTCAACGAACGTGGGCCTTGGAGTAGGAGTGTAACGACCCGGCCCCTCAGCCCCTTGGGCGGTCCAACTGGCGGCCCATTTGGCGGCCCCTCGGGCGGCCCAACTGGCGACCCCTTATGTCGTCGACCGACGACCCTCGGCCGCGCCGTTACTCTCTAGGTCTTCCCACCCCTGGCCAGTGGATTTTTGCCTTCCCCGGGATTCAAACTCTAGACCTCCAGGCTAAGTACTAGAGTTTATGAATCCTGGTAACCAAGTGAGCGCCTAAATTATCAAGCCCCGGGGGAGTCCTTGTCCGAAGAAATTTCGACAGCATCTCCCCTGTACGGGTGACAATCTGAACCATTTCTACAGACACAATATACCTCAGCCACAGACGGCTAGAATATACACACAACCACATAGATTATATGCAGCCTACTCGGCTGATATAATAAAACACAACCACGTAGTTATATGTAAATCTAACAGCCCACTCGGCTGTACCAAAACTAAACACAGTGGTAATACATGGACAACATATACAACTAAGAATGAAGATTGCTAGCCGGCTAGGCTTACACCACATAACAAAACAACACTCCAGAAACAAAACTGGAACACAAAGCTAAATACACAAATTTCATATACCAAAATAAAAATAAACAAAAGCGGAGACAGGTCTTCTGATATGACATGGGGACCGGCAGGCAGGATACTCCAAGCGACTCCATAAACAACCTGGTACCTGAAAAAGATAGTGTCCACGGGGGTGAGTTCAACAACTCAGCAGATACCTAGTTGACATATATAGTAAATTATAACAAATAGTAATAACTATGGAGTACAGTCTCCTCAATAAAAGCTGGAAATGCACAATAGAAAAGGCTGAAGAGAAATGTACTCACCAGGGCCTCCTATAAGAAAAGTCAGGTCGTCAGACAAAGAGTGTCATAAATCCTGTATGCATGTCAATCATATGAATCAATCCAAATGCAGCAAACACAAGCAATAAATGCATCATGCATATGATGCCAATGACATGTCATGGTCACCCCTACTGCCAGTCAGTCATCTCACACACGATGGTGAGACCGAGTGGGTAGGGTTGTGACAATCGTGCACTGTGCCATCACTGCTCCTGATGAGTGACCGAGTGGACAGGATGTTGTCGGAGTACACCTATCCTCCTACCCCAAATCATAAGTGGGGGAGCACAATGCTCTCATCTCCCAGTACACGATAACAGGGAGGGATTCCGGCGTGCTACCATGTTGCAGTCACACTACCCATGAGCGTCCTAGCGGAGCATCACCGAGCAAAACTGACGTGCTACCATGCTGTGTCATGCTACCGATGAGCGGACCAACGGAGCACCGACAGAATGAAACTAGCGATGTGCTCAGCAATAATGGAGCAGACTATCGCGCAGCATGTAATCATGCGAATAGTGCATGACACTAAGCATGGCAAAATCCTGAACAGCATAGCAATATCCACATATATATATAATATGTACCATAGGACAATGAACCAAATCAAAGGTACACAGATCAGATAAGGTATAAAAACCTAGATCCTGAACATAATAAACACATGGATGTGTCACTACCCCTATAAGCATGTAAAATCAGGTAGGTACTAACATGAAGTACATAATAAGTAAACAAAACAAGCATGTAACAGGTATCGGGTAGTGACCAACCGAAGCAAAGACGAACATAATCATTACTAAAGGTTATAACCTACTAAACATATCAACATGACATTATCAAGGATAAGTTAAGGTACCCGCCTCCAATAAAAAAATCCAATCCAGTCCAAATCCGACGTCGAGATGCGCATCTCGCGTCAAAGTCTTGTAGTACATGGTATCCAGATTTAGCTAATTATATATAAATAAATTAGCTAAATCAAATCCTCGAGAAGCTAACATAAATCTAAATCCAATTATAAACATCTAATTGGACCATCTAACTCCTCAATCGATTCTAACTAATCTATTCAAATTAGGACTTGCAATAAGCATAAACAATCATAACATCTTACCCAATTTAGCCCAAATTCAACACATATATATCAAATCCTTATGTCTTACCTCAAATCACAGCCTTGTTTTAGAACAAGAAGCTGCTGGAATTTGCTGGAATCAGTGACTGCCGGATCCAAGAGCAGCCCACAGCACACAATACTTGCTGGAAACTTCACTGCTCGAAAACAAGAAGAGGAGATTCACTTATCAACACCCAACCATACTACCCAGAAATCAACTACCCAATTTACCAGTTAGGGTAGAACACTTACCTTAAATCTGACTCAAGGTTTCCTCTCTGATGAAACCTAGTTGTTGCACTAGTGATGAACAAGACAGAGGGAGCAGCAACGAGAGAAGACTGGCTGGTGTCGCAAGGAAAAGACACCAAGAGTCGGCGGCCTAGGGAACAGAGGGAAACGGAGCAGAGATCAGGGTAGAGGCTGGAGTCGCCCAATCCAGTGGTCGACAAAGGCACAGAGGAAAGAAGGGAGAGTGGTAGTGACGAAGAGGAGATCGACTGCCGGCTCTCAAGCGTTGATCGGTGCCGAGAAGAGCAAGGAAGAAGAGGAATTGGGGTGTCAGTGGTGCTTCCAAATCGCAGCAGAGGGGGCGACCATCTGCCGGCGCTAGGGCACAGCGGTTAGCCTTGGCGCGCAGATCAAAAGAGAGGAAGGGTGGTGGCGCTGGGATCTCCACAGCGAGGGGCGACGGTGGAAGATCATCGCCGACCCTTGTGTGGTATCATCGAAAGAGAAAGGAGATCGACAGTCTGCGACTTTGCCTAGAGAAAGGAAAAGAGGCGAAGGCAGAGGTGGACTAGGGTACAACCGGGTGGAGGAGAAGTGGCGCGATCAAGGGAAGAAAAAGAAGAAGAAGGGAAGAGGAGAAAGAACCGTCGAGCGGTTAGGGCATGGGTTCGACGCGAGAGAAGTGGCGTCGGGTGAGGGCTTCAGCAGGGGAAAGGGAAAAACGAAGGAGAAGAAAAACAAAAGGAAAGAAATATAAATATAAATATTTCCTCGCTTAAATGGGTAGCCTAAAAAGGTTTTCCTCGGACCCCATTTTTATTCCCGTAATCTGAGCCATACAATCTCCGAAATATTCCAGAAAAATTTCTAAAAATTTCAGAAAATTTCCTTATCATTATTCTCCATTTTTCGGTATTTTACATTCTCCCCCACTAATAAAAATTTGGTCCCCAAATTTCGTTATCTACCATCAGCAAATACTAACAATCGGTAAATAGTATAAATACTGAACGGTAAATTAAATCACATACCTCAAGTGAAAAGATGGGGTTATCGAGCTCTGATAGTATCCTCGAGCTCCCAGGTAGCCTCCTCGTCCGAATGATACTGCCATCCGACTTTAACCAGCCGGATAGTCTTGTTCCTCAACTGACGCTCTTTCCGGTCCAGAATCCGTACCGAAACCTCCTCATAAGTGACGTCAGGCTGAACGAGAATTGAGATATTTGTCAGAACATGTGTCGGGTCGGGTACGTATCTCCTCAACATAGATACGTGGAATACATCGTGAACGCCTGCAAGGGACGGTGGTAGTGCCAGCCGATAAGCTACTGCTCCAATCCTCTCCAAGATCTGGAAAGGGCCAATGTATCGCAGAGCTAGCTTACCTCCGAGGCCAAATTTCTTCACCCCTTTCGTGGGTGAATCTCGCAAAAATACATGGTCTCCTGTAGAGAACTCTAAGGGTCTCCGACTCCGGTCAGCATAACTCTTCTGGCAGTCCTGCGCCTCTGACATCCTCCGTTTGATAGTACGGACCAACTCTGCCTCCCGCTGAGCTCTATGAGGTCCCAACAGTTGGGCCTCCCCAACCTCATCCTAGAGGGTGGGTGTCTGACAAGGCCTATCATACAACGCTTCAAACGGTGTCATATGGATAACCGAATGAAAGTCGTTGTTGTAGGCGAACTATACCAATGGCAAGTGGTCCTCCCAACTGCCTCTAAAATCTAATACACATGACCTCAGCAAGTCCTCTAGAGTGAATGGTCTGCTCTGACTGTCCATCTGTCTGTGGATGGAAAGCTGTACTGAAATGGAGTTGAGTGCCCAATGCCTGCTGCAGACTCTGCCAGAATCGAGACGTGAACCGAGGGTCTCTATCCAAAATAATTGTCAAAGGGACACCATGTAATCTGATAATCTCCCAGCAATACATATCTGCCAATCGATCCAGGGAATCAGTCTTCCGGATCGCTAAGAAGTGCACTGATTTGGTTAATCGATCAACGATTACCCAAATCGCGTCATGGTCTCGTCGTGTCCTCGGCAAACCCACTACAAAGTCCATGGTAATATGTTCCCATTTTCACTCAGGAATAGGAATCCGCTGAAGTAATCCTACAGGTCTCTGATGCTCGGCCTTCACCTGCTGACAGACCAGACATCTCGCTACAAATTCCGCGATGTCTTTCTTCATACCGTTCCACCAATAGGAACGCCTCAAATCTTGATACATGCGGGTTTCACCTGGATGGATTACAAATTGAGAGCGATGAGTCTCCTGAAGTAGCTCCTATAAGACCGGGTGAGACTGAGGTACGCATAATCTGCCTCGAAAGTATATAATACCCTCCTCATCTCGTGTGAACTCGATCTGCTGCCCGGAAGCTATCTGGATGCCAATAAACTGCAAATGCTGATCACCGGCTTGGGCCTCTCGGATCCTCGTCCTGATCGACGACTGAGCAACCATGGTAACCAGAATACCCTGCTTTGTCTGTCCCTTCTCCTAAAGGCCCAACTCGGAGAAACCCTGAACCAAGTCTGTGACTGAAACTCGGTGACAAGCCAAAGCCCCTCTGGACTTCCTGCTGAGTGCATCGGCAACCACATTAGCTTTCCCCGGATGATAGCTAATGGTACAATCATAATCCTTCAGGAACTCCATCCATCTCCTCTGTCGGAGATTAAGTTCCTTCTGAGTGAAAATATATTTGAGACTCTTATGATCTGTAAGAATCTCAAAGGTAATGTCGTACAGATGATGCCGCCAAATCTTCAGAGCAAATATAATAGCGGTCAACTTTAGATCATGTACCGGGTAGTTCTTCTCATGCTCGTTCAACTGTCGAGAAGCATAGGAGACTACCCTGTCGTGCTGCATCAGAACGACACCCAAACCCTGAAGAGATGCGTCGGTGTAGAGCACGAATCCATCCTCTTTGGAGGGTAAAACCAAAATCGGAGCCGACACTAATCTCCGCTTCAGCTCCTGAAGCTGGTCTCGCAGCCCTCGGACCATGTGAACTTCGCGCCTTTCCTGGTCAAGCGTGTCAATGGCATAGCAATCCGGGAGAAACCCTCGACGAACCGTCTGTAATATCCAGCTAGTCCCAGAAAACTGCGGATATCTTGAACTGATTTCGGCTGCTCCCTACTGGTGACAACCTCGATCTTCTGAGGGTCTACTTAAATACCTCGGCTAGAGACCACATGACCCAGAAAACCGACTGAGAATAGCCAAAAAGCACACTTACTGAACTTCGCATATAACTGATGTCGTCGAAGAGTCTCCAAGACTATGCGAAGATGCTGTGCATGTTCCTCCTCGGAACGCAAGTAGATCAATATTTCGTCAATGAAAACGACAACGAACTGATCTAGATACTCCATAAAGATGCAGTTCATCGAATCCATAAATACCGCTGGAGCATCAGTAAGCCCAAATGACATTACCAAAAACTCATAATGTCTGTACAACAAACATTCTCAACCAGAGATCCCCGATAATAAGTCCGAAATCTGATCACTAACTACAAATCACCAAAGAATAGATAATCTAATGTGTGAGCTACGCTCCATCACAAGAATTACTATATATGTGGGAGCAACGCTCTACCACCAACAAGGCAATCTATATGGGGGCAACACTCCACCCCAACCATCCAAAATATGTGGGAGCAACGCTCCACCACACACAATCCAAAATATGTGGAAGCAACGCTCCACCACAAACAATCCATAACATGTAGGAGCAACGCTCCACCACAACAATCCAAAATATGCGGGAGCAACGCTCCACCACAAACAATCCATAATATGTGGGAGCAACGCTCCACCACAACAATCCATAATATGTGGGAGCAACGCTCCACCACAAACATCTCATAAGTGACCAAGACATCTAACTATCCAACTAGAGACTGCACAGGATCACTCTACCACATATCACTGTGGGCAGCCAGGGGTATAACAACTTAGTAAGCAAATCAAATCCATCATCAACTATATCAATATCCTAGTGGGTCACCCACTAATAGGAGAATTAGTTGACACGGTAATACAACAAATGACATAATGTAGACACTCCACATCCTGCATTCAACATAGGTAGAATCATCATGATGCCACCAACAATACACCTGGCACACGTGCACACACCACATAGGTATAATTGACATAATCCTCCAATTAGTACACACCCAACACACTCATATCACAGGTATAAATCAACGTGATACCTCCAACAATACATACCGAACCCGTGTGTATAAATCAACGTAGGTATAATCGACAATACACCTCAAACAACACTCACCTAACATATATACACCTATGTCAAGAGTAAAATCAACGTAATACTTCCAACAAATCATAATAGGTACGAGTGTACACACATCACAAATATAATCAACAATATACCTCCCATAATACACCAAACACATGTACACATACCATAACATAGATTTAATAGACATGATACCTTCAATAATACAATCAAACACGTACACCGAACTACATAGCTATAATCCACAAGGAACCTACAATAACCATATCAGAACATGTATACAAATACCACTTGCAAATGGACAGTCTATCACAGGACTCCTACAACACATAACAATCATATGTACACGCAACATAGATAGGAATAATCAGCATATTTAACCCAATTAACCTGACATTCCCAATGCTACCTTCTAAGTTATTCAACTAGGTACATACAGTCTAAAATTAAAGTACACATGGAATAGGATGCATCGATCCTCTAAAGACTGACTAAACCGACAATGGTATACGGCTAATTCAGTCTTTTCCATGTCAGTACAAAACATATACTCAAATGTGTTCTAGATACCTAACTAAGCACAAATAAACTAAAGATTCGAACCTCTAAAAATAGAGTATGACAATCCCCTACTGATCGGACCAACAAAACTAAATCGGTCATCTACTAACTAATCAAGAATACATTAATCCTCCACAAGCAACTAAGGTATATCAATCCACGACTACCCAAATCAACAAGTGTAAATCAAACTTCTACTGACCGATCTAACTAGAGTAAATTAATCATCTACTAACGAAACTAACTAAAGTATATGTAGTTACTGGCTGAGTCAACAAGAAATGTAGTTACTAGTCATTACCTAGCACCTAGCTAATAATAGCAGAGACTGGTATGTGCCTCCATCTCCTAACCAACTAGTAGTAACAGAATCTAAAACTACTAGTGTTATGATATGAAAAGTCTCCTGAGACCATAATCCTTGATCTCTATTAGGGTCGACCATGATCAGTGGTTTACCTAATACATAAAATATATGCTATATCAACTAGACAGGTACTAATAAAGAATGCTAATACATGCCATAAACTATAATAGTCAACGGTGCATATACTAACAAAAAGGTAGGATAACAATATACCAAAGTACCTCCTATAGCTTGGAGATGTCCTGCCGTTGCCAGATCTCAAAACTCGAAAAGTCACATCGAGAAAACTAAAACACGAAATCCGAAACATGGGATATAAGACTCGTAAATCTGGCTCTGATACCAATAAATTGTCACGTCCCGGGGGAGTCCTTGTCCGAAGAAATTTCGACAGCATCTCCCCTGTACGGGTGATAATCTGAACCATTTCTACAGACACAATATACCTCAGCCACAGGCAGCTTGAATATACACACAACCACGCAGATTATATGCAGCCTACTCGGTTGATACAATAAAATACAACCACGCAGTTATATGTAAATCTAACAGTCCACTCGGCTGTACCAAAACCAAACATAGCGGTAATACATGGACAACACATACAACTAAGAATGAAGACTGCTAGCCGGCTAGGCTTACACCACACAACAAAACAACACTCCAGAAATAAAATCAGAACACAAAGCTAAATACATAAATTTCATATACCAAAATAAAAATAAACAAAAGCGGAGACAGGTCTTCTGATATGACGTCGGGACCGACAGGCAGGATACTCCAAGCGACTCCATAAACAACCTGGTACCTGAAAAAGATAGTGTCCACGGGGGTGAATTCAACAACTCAGCAGATACCTAGTTGACATGTATAGTAAATTATAACAAATAGTAATAACTATGGAGTACAGTCTCCTCGACAAAAGCTGGAAATGCACAATAGAAAAGGCTGAAGAGAAATGTACTCACCAGGGCCTCCTATCAGAATAGTCAGGTCGTTAGACCAAGAGTGTCATAAATCCTGTATGCATGTCAATCATATGCATCCATCCAAATGCAACAAATAAATGCAGCAAACATAAGCAATAATTGCATCATGCATATGATGCTAATGACATGTCCTGGTCACCCCTACTGTCAGTCAACCATCTCACACATGATGGTGAGACCGATTGGGTAGGGCTGTGACAACCGTGCACTCTGCCATCACTGCTCCTGATGAGTGATCGAGTGGACGGGATGCTGTCGGAGTACACCTATCCTCCTACCCCAAATCATAAGTGGGGGAGCACAATGCTCTCATCTCCCGATACACGATGACGGGGAGGGATCTCGGCGTGCTACCACGCTGCAGTCACACTACCCATGAACGTCCCTGCGGAGCACCACCGAGCAAAACTGATGTGCTACCACGCTGCGTCACGCTACCCATGAGCGGACCAGCGGAGCACCGACAGAGATGAAACTGACGATGTACTCAACAATAATGGAGCAGACTATCGCGCAGCATGCAATCATGCGAATGATGCATGACACTAAGCATGGAAAAATCTTGAACAGCATAGCAATATCCATATATATATAAAATGTGTACCATAGGACAATGAACCAAATCAAAGGTACACAGATCAGATAAGGTATAAAAACCTAGATCCTGAACATAATAAAGACATGGATGTGTCACTGCCCCTATAAGCATGTAAAATCAGGTAGGTACTAACATGAAGTGCATAATAAGTAAACAAAACAAGCATGTAACAGGTATCGGGTAGTGACCAACCGAAGCAAAGACGAGCATAATCATTACTAAAGGTTATAACCTACTAAACATATCAACATGACATTATCAAGGATAAGTCAAGGTACCCGCCTCCAATCAAAAAATCCAATCCAATCCAAATCTGACGTCGAGATGCGCGTCTCGCGTTAAAGTCTTGTAGTACATGGTATCTAGATTTAGCTAATTATATATAAATAAATTAGCTAAATCAAATCCTCGAGAAGCTAACATAAATCCAAATCCAATCATAAACATCTAATTGGATCATCTAACTCCTCAATCGATTCTAACTAATCCATTTGAATTAGGACTTGCAATATACATAAACAATCATAGCATCTTGCCCAATTTAGCCCTAATTCAACACATATATATCAAATCCTTATGTCTTACGTCAAATCACAGCCTTGTTCTAGAACAAGAAGCTGCTGGAATTTGCTGGAATCAATGACTGTCGGATCCAAGAGCAGCCCACAGCACACAATACTTTCTGGAAACTTCACTGCTCGAAAACAAGAAGAAGAGATTCACTTATCAACACCCAACCATACTACCCAGAAATCAACTACCCAATTTACCATTTAGGGTAGAACACTTACCTCAAATCTGACTCAAGGTTTCCTCTCTGATGAAACCTAGTTGCTGCACTAGTGATGAACAAGGCAGAGGGAGCAGCAACGAGAGAAGACTGGCTGGTGTCGCAAGGAAAAGACACCAAGAGTCGGCGGCCTAGGGAACAGAGGGAAACGGAGCAGAGATCAAGGCAGAGGTTGGATTCACCCAATCCAGTGGTCGACAGAGGCACAGAGGAAAGAAGGGAGAGCGACATTGACGAAGAGGAGATCGACTGCCGGCTCTCAACCGTTGATCGGTACCGAGAAGAACAAGGAAGAAGAGGAATCGGGGTGTTAGTGGTGCTGCCAAATCGTAGCAGAGGGGGCGACCATCTGCTGGTGCTAGGGCACAGCGGTCAGCCTCGGCGCGCAAATCAAAAGAGAGGAAGGGTGGCGGCGCTGGGATCTCCACGGCGAGGGGCAACGGTGGCAGATCTTCGCCTTGCCCTTGTGTGGTATCGTCGGAAGAGAAAGGAGATCGACAGTCTGTGACTTTGCCTAAAGAAAGGAAAAGAGGCGAAGGTAGAGGTGAACTAGGGCACAGCCGGGCGGAGGAGAAGTGGCACGATCGAGGGAAGAAAAAGAAGAAGAAGGGAAGAGGAGAAAGAACCGTCGAGCGGTTAGGGCATGGGTTCGACGCGAGAGAAGTAGCGTCGGGTGAGGGCTTCAGCAGGGGAAAGGGAAAAATGAAGGAGAAGAAAAACAAAAGGAAAGAAATATAAATATAAATATTTCCTCGCTTAAATGGGTAGCTTAAACAGGTTTTCCTCAGACCCCATTTTTATCCCCGTAATCTGAGCCATACAATCTCTGAAAAATTCCATAAAAATTCTGAAAAATTCCTTTATCATTATTTGTCATTTTTCGATATTTTACAAAGAGTCGCACAAGGCTTCGAATGAAGTAAATACCCTGTGTCTTTGTGTGTGTTTGTCATTTATTTTATTCCGCTACGTTATTCGAGTTTTACGATTCTGAAACGAAATAGCCACGAGCGCTATTCACCCCCCCTCTAGCGCTTCTCGATTCAACAATTGGTATCAGAACCAGACCGCTCTGATTTGGTGAAACCGCCAATCAAAGCAGGGGGGTTACTTTTTGAAAACAAAATTAGATATCGTTTCCCTCCAAAACTGTTTTCAAAAAATTCATTCTCATCTTTTCACCATTGGTCGGCATTAGCGAAATATCGTATTTTCAAAAATTTGAAAGAATAATTTTTTAATATTTTTAATATTTTATTATTTTTTCTCGAAATTAGTGAATTGTTATTTTTATCCTTCTCCTGCACTACTAATCCAGGATCAAGTCCTGGGATAAGTTTTGTTTTATTTTCCTTGTGCAAGAATTTATGGCCCATCAAAAAGGCTACAACACAGCCCAACCTCCGCTCTTCACCGGAAAAGATTTCGGCTACTGGAAGGGACGGATGGAGGCGTACCTTCAAATCAATTTCGAAGCCTGGATGATCATCAAAATCGGGCTAGAACTACCAATTGAAGGCGTCGACAAACTAATTCCATACGAGAACTGGGATGCAAATCAAATCAAGAAGGTCGAGGCAAATGCCAAAGCAACGTATACACTCCAGTGCGGCTTAACCAATGAAGAACTGAACCGCGTCGGTCCCTTCTCAAATGCAAAGGAGTTATGGGAGAAGCTGATCAAGTTACACGAGAGTACATCAGACATGAAAGTAAGTGTAATTTAATATACAAATTATTTGAGCAGACTAATACTACTCCGACCGAGAAAGGTGTTGCATTATTTGCAGGAACAAGCAAGACGAAGAAAGCACTGAAGGCTACATGGTCCGAGTCTTCAGACGAATCTGAATCCGACGAAGATGAACAATCTAGCCTACTCGCTCTACCGATACTAACATCTGTGGCGGACACTGAATCTGAAAACGAGTCGGATACCGAGAGCGAATCTGGAACCGAGTCCGAGCGAAACCACGGATCCATATCCATTTCCGAAGGTTCTAAACCCACTATAAGTTCTTTAATTTCTAATATTAACTTAGATGATTCAGAAAATTTAGTTCCTTACTTACTAAAGAAGTTGGCTAAATCCAACGTCCGAGTCAAGTCACTCCAAAAGGAGGTAACAACCCTTAAGAAAGTGATTAACTCGAGTCCTTTAACTGAGCCAGTTCAATTTGGAAATTCAACCCAAGTCCAACAACTTCAGGAAGAAAATTTCAATTTGAAAACTCAAGTTAAAGAACTCAAGAACATGTTGGAATGATTTACTTTGGGTTCCAAGAATCTTGATCTGATTATCGAAAAACAAAAAGCCGTTTACAACCGATCCGAATTTGGATTCAAGACTAAAAGGAAATACCACTCATATTTATCACTCGTTAATATATCAAATAGAAAGGTAGTCCAAGCATGGGTACCTAAGTCCAACTTGGTCAATCAAGTTGGACTTGGTCAATATTGGGTCCCCAAGGATCAAGTCTATTACCTTGATAGACCATATCGAGACTATGATCCAGGAGAAGCTAGAAGAAAAACTGTATTAATAAAAAGATAAACCATTAAAAGAACATAATTAAAATTAATTAAAAATAAAATTAAATTTAAAACTAAATTAAACTAAATAAAATTAAATTAAAACTTAAATCAAATTTATAAATTAAGTAAAAGTATACACAAATCCTAAAAGGTAAATCAATAATGTAGGAAGAGGCTTCAGAATAGCTGACACCTCCAAAAATAATTTACCCGACAGGGTAACCCAAACCAAGCTACCCGGTAAGGTAATTAGAACTAGTTAGAAAAGGAACTAGTTTAACTTGACCTATGGTACTGGTGAAATTTTGGATGATAGTACGTTAGGGAAGCTTAGTCTATGCATGTCTAGGAAGATATGGCTTCGACCTGGTGCATTTGGCTAAGTGGAACTAACCGAAGCTACCCTTTATGGATCCTAACCAGTTAGACCAAGGTTTTGTATTAAGTTCAGTGGATAGGACTATTTGAAAAACCTCGAAGACATGGTTACTCTAATGATGTCCAAGTGACACACCATAGCCTAGAAGTTTATTCAAAGAATGTCTATTTGTTGAGCAGAAAACTAAACCTGAATCTAACACAAAGTTAAATCAAACCCTATAATTGAACCTAATTCATCTCACAAAATTATAGGATTCCCTGATTTGAAATTTAGATCGGGTGAGATGACTAAGAGTTAAATTAAATGGATAATTAATAATTCAAATTAAATTAATAATCAAAATTCAACTTAAATTAAAAATTAAATTAATATTTAAAAATTAATTTAAAAACTTATTTAAAATTATTTTTAAAACTTATTTAAAAATCTTTTAAAAAAAACTTATTTAAAAATCTTTTAAAAACTTATTTAAATTTTTTTTAAAACTTATTTTAAAATCTTTTAAAAACTTATTTTAAAATCTTTTAAAAACTTATTTAAAAATATTTTAAAAACTTATTTTAAAAATGTTTTTAAAAAAAACTTATTTAAAAATCTTTTAAAAACTTATTTAAAAAATGTTTCAAAAACTTATTTAAAAATCTTTTAAAAACTTATTTAAAATTGTTTTAAAAATTTATTTAAAGATTTATTTAAAATCTTTTAAAAATCTCTTAAAAATCATTTTAAAAATGTTTTAAAAATCTTTTAAAAAATCATTTTAAAAATCTCTTAAAAATCTTTTAAAAATCTATTAAAAATTATTTAAAAATCATTTTAAAAATTATTTGAAAAATTATATGAAAAATCATTTTAAAAACCATTTTAAAAATTATTTTAAAAATAATTTTAAAAATTATTTTAAAAATCATTTTAAAAATTATTTGAAAAATCATTTTAAAAATTATTTAAAAATCATTTTAAAAATTATTTGAAAAATTATTTAAAAATCATTTCAAAAATTTATTTAGAAAATTATTTTAAAAAACCTTTCAAAAATTATTTGAAAATTATTTAAAAATTATTTCAAAAATTATTTCAAAATTATTTTAAAAACCTTTCAAAAATTATTTGAAAATTATTTAAAAATCATTTCAAAAAAACATTTTGAAAATTATTTAAAAAACCTTTCAAAAATTATTTGAAAATTATTTAAAAATTATTTTAAAAATTACTTTAAAAATCTTTTAAAATATCTTACAAATCATTATAATTATCAGAATTAATTAACTGATTTAATTTTCAATGACTTTCAAAATTAGTTAACTGACTTAATCACAATTGATTTCAATAACTTTTAAAAATTTTAATTATTTTAAAATGTCGAGTAATTTTCAAATTATATTTGATTCGAAATCTTAATAATAATTAATTTTTAAACTATATTCAGAGTTTTAATGATAATTAACTTTTAAATCTTAATTAATTTTCAAATCATATTATCAAATTATAATTTTAAACTCAATTTTCAAAATATTCATAATTTTAGATGATTACTCATTTGAAATTCAAACTCAAAATTATTTTAAATATCATTTACAATTTAAACAAAGACAACTTCGTCTCATACACACTCATAAGCTGAACTTGCTTAATAACCTAGAATGAGTGAGATGGTAAAATAGGAAAATAATTACCTTTAAAGATATGCTTGGACTCTAGGATCCTCAAAACTTTTAAGGCATTAATCAAGGGGGAGTGAAGGGAGTCGAACTAAGTTTTTTTTAATATTTCCAAAAAAAAATTCACAAAAACTAAGTACTAAATTTATCAAAGTGTTTTTAAGTTAAGTTTTGAAAGCTAAGTACTTGACAAAACATTTACCTTCAAAATTTAGCTAAGTCTCTGATGAAAGTATAAATGTTTTCAAAGTTAAGTTCTCAAACTAAAAGAAAATCCTTTTAAGAAGTTAAGTATTTATCAATACTTTTAAGGGTTTGTCAAAATCTTTTAAAGACTTTTCAAATTTAGCTAAGTGTTTACCAAAGCAATTATTTTCAAATGCTAAATTTTGCTAAGTTTTTTGTTGAAAGCACTAAGTATTTTCCAAGGCATTTCCTAATTTAAGTAAAACAATTCTTTTTGAAACACTAAGACATTAGATAAAGTGCTACTCTTCAGGAGGAGCTTGAACTAAAATAAAATAATTATTCTTTTCTCTTCCTGGCATTCTTTTTGATTTATGTTAAAGGGGGAGAGAAAAGTCAAAGTTAAAGAAAATTAAGAATTAAGAATTTAAACATAAAGAGGAGCATAAGTCTTACAAATTTTTACATTCATGCTCATGTTTAAATTTCTTAATAATTTCATATTTAAAATTTTGTCATATTTTTACTTAACTTTGAACTGTGTTGCCATAATCAAAAAGGGGGAGATTGTTAGTGCGGGAAGCATCCGACGATCGAACCGGTGTTTTGATTATGTCAAAGGATTCAAGTTAAGTTGTTTTTTTATCTAATGTGCTTGAATAAGCTAGCAGGAAAGTCCTAAGTGTACTTACGCAAAAGTCCTAGCTGCAGTTAGGTAGGTGAAAAACCCTAGGGGGTGGTAACCCTAGGTCATAGGGGGTGGTAACCCTATGCAGAAAGTCTTGGCGGGTCGAGAGCTTCAGGCAAAAGTCCTAGGGGTGGTAACCCTAGGTGGAAAGTCCTGGTGTCGCGAACCAGGTGAAAGACTGGACGGGTCGGGAAGCGGGCGACCAGCAGAAAGTCCGGAAGTATCGAGCGTCGAGCAAAAGTCCAGTCGATCTAGAGGATCGTGCTGGCAATAGGTAAATCTCCTGAACGGAGTAGGTGAGGACGCGTTCCCCGCAGAGGGAACAGTAGGCGTCGGGCTGACCTAGGGTTTCCGGTTGGAAACTCGAAGTCAGACCCATGATAGTCCGGAGACTATCAATATTTTATTCACTATGACTATTATGTACTAACTTTGTTTTGCATGGTATGTGTGTGGGACTAACACATTTTGCAGGAACAAAGGAGTAGTTTTTCACCTCGGATGAACAGTACCCGAGGCGCCTCCATGGAGCTTGGAGGCGCCTCAAGTACAAGGTGAGGCTGTCTGCGAGAAGGAGCTGGAGGCGCCTTGGACCGCGGCTTGGAGGTGCCTTGGAGTGGCGTTGAAGGCGCCCTCAGGTGGATAACGAGCAGCGGTCAAAGCCTGATCGACAGCTCCGAACCAAGTAAATACCCTGTGTCTTTGTGTGTGTTTGTCATTTATTTTATTCCGCTACGTTATTCGAGTTTTACAATTCCGAAATGAAATAGACACGAGCGCTATTCACCCCCCTAGCGCTTCTCGATCCAACAAACTTGACGGATTAGGAAATTTCCAACCCGACCCAATCCAAAGCGGGTTACGGATTTAGCGGCCAACCCGCGGACCCATCAAATTTTTTTTAAAAATTTAAAAAAATATTTCATATCTTCAACGTTTTACTTCGGAAAAGTTTCATTAATCAAATGTATTCATAAACACTTATTTTAAATATAAATGGACACAAACGAGTACTTATGTTGAATGAAAAGTACTATTTTTATTTCAAAATTATAACAAAGAAAGATAATAAATTGACACAAAACTTAGCTTACATGTATTTTTTAACCCGCGGGCCAACCCAAGCCTGTTGCGGGTCGACCCGCGCGGGTCACGGTCCTAGGCGAGTCGGCCCGCGGCCGGCTTGGGTTGATAAAATTCCTACCCAACCTATTTAAATTGTTTGGCGGGACGGGTCAACCTGACGGGCCCAACCCAAATTGACGGCTCTAACAATAATTGAGATATAAAATGTTACTATATAAAGTTTTAGGGTTGAAATTTGACATATCCGAGTATGCCTTCCTCGGATCCATGCCATAACCACCTGTATTAATGATTAGTAGCCGTCGTGATTTATCTCTTCCATGTTAACTTAGAGATGGATTGACGGGGTGTTAGAGATGAACGAATCACCTTTTATCAGGTATAGATGAGTAGTAATGGTGGTTTTATGGAGCCTTCGGTCTTCATTTTATAGCTTTTATCTCGAACTTATGAGTGTGCCATGGCATGTTCGATCAACTAGAAAAACTTGTAGAAAACTTCTAACTCAGCTTCTTGGTCTCATCCACGAACATGTCGTCTTTATCGCTTTTGCTGACGTGATAACTTTTTTGGTCATCTGATCCTTTCTCTAGACCTCGAGTACAATGCTAAATATATCAAAATTTATGTTCTAGAGTTCAACTATAATATATCGACAAGAATCGTTACATCTCCATAAGAACTTGAGTGTAGTATTAAATAGGCAAGAGCTCTCACACTATAGGATAGATAAAAATAAATATCATAGGAAAATTAATAATCTATGATTTGAAACATGGAACATAAGACCCCTCACTATTAAATCAATGGAGATAGTAGAATGATTAGGAGAAGAATTAATATTTTGTGTGTATAATAAGAGATAAAATGGGTAGACCAGAAGACAAAGATGATAAAGAACTCAGGTTTTAAGTTATGGTACACAGGAAAGAGTAAATCAAAAAATAGAATGAGTATTGTTGTAAATAGTTTGTTAAAAGATGAAGTTATAGAAGTAGTTAGAAAAGAGGATAGAATTATAACTCTTAAGATAATAGTGACGAAAGAAACCATAAACATAATTAGTGTATATGCACTGCAAGTATGATTAGATGAAGCTATAAATCAAGGTTTTGGGATAACTTAGATGAAATATTATAAAATATTTCACCAAATAAAATGATTTTAATAGAAAGTGATCTAAATAGGCATGTCAAAGTAAAAAATGAGAAATATAAGAGGGTACTGGAGGTTATGAGTTTGAAACGAGAAGTGAGGAAGGGAAAACTATATTAGATTTTACGATAACATATGACCTTATAATAACTAATATGTTTTTTTTTAGAAAAGAGAAGAGCACATAGTCACGTTCAAAAGTAGCAATAATAAATCAAAGGATTCAAAGGGACATGCACCACTAAGTAAGGAATCTTGGTGGTGGAATGTGAAAGTACAAGAAAAAGTAAAGGAAAAATGAATAACTTATAGGAATTATATATTTGTAAGAACAATGAAAACTTAAAAAAAAAAATATACAGTAGCTAAGAAAGTAGTGAATAAAGTAAGAATGAAATTTTTAAACGATTATATCAAAAATTAAATACAAAAGAAGGGGAAAAGACATTTATAGAATAGCTAAAGTGAGAGAAAGAAAGACAAGAGATCTTATCCAAATAAAATATATTAATGATGAATGTAATAGGGTATTAGTAAACGATGAAAAAAAAAGAACGGTGGAAGATGCATTTTTATCAACTTTTTAATGAAGGTTTATGTGACCAACTTAACTTAGGTAATTTAAGTAAATCATATGAGTATAGAAATTTAAATTTTTATCATATAATTCAAACTTTAGAAGTTGAACAAGCTTTAAATGGGATGCCCAATGAAAAAGTCATTGGACCAAATGATATTATGATAGAGGAATAAAGATGTTTAGGGAAACAAGGTATTGAATGACTTATAAAATTATTTAACATAATATTAAAAATAAAAAAATATCTGATTAATGGAGGATCACTACTCTAGTTCCCTTATATAAGAACAAGGGAGACGTATAAAATTGTGCAAACTATAGGGGTATTAAAATAATGAGTCATACTATGAAACTTTGGGAAAAAATAATAAAAAAAGATTAAGGAAGGAGACCTCAGTGATAAAAAATCAATTTGAGTTCATGCTTGGAAGGTCAACAATAAAAGTTATACATCTTAGACAATTAATTAAAAAATTTTGGGAGCAAAAATAAGATCTGCACGTAATCTTCATTGACTTAAAAAAAAACTTATGATAAAGTCTCAAGAGAAATTATATTAAGAATCCTAGAAAAGAGAGGTGTTAGAGTAACATATATTAAAATAATTAAGGATATATATAAGGATATTGTTGGTGCGGTTAGCACTAACGGTCTAACTCAAGTTTTGATAAATGACAAAATAGGTTAAGTTAGTTTCGTTGTTATCTAACACTCTGATCGAGTGTGCAGGAGAAGTCTAGACAGGTCGACGGGCTGACCTGATGTCTGGCACGAAACCCAGCTAGGTCGACGGGCCGACCGGATAGCTGGCACGAAGTCCAAATGGGTCGACGGGCTAACCGGACATTTGGCACGAAGTCCAGCTAGGTCGACGGGCTGACCGGATTGTTGGCACGAAGCCCAGACCGGTTGAAGGGCTGATCAGACGTCTGGCAGGTAAGTCACTAGAGGGGAGTGACTGTGAGGACGCGTTCCCAGGAAGGGAACTTAGTCGCCGATCCTACTTAGAACCATTTCGGAACTCTAAGTCGAGATCTTGATTAGATTCCGGTCTCGGAGAGACGGAATCTAATTAATACTGTACTTGTTAAACTTGAACTGTGCTAACACTTTATTTTGCAGGATATATGTATTATATATTTGCCTCCGGACTAACATTTTCTTGCAGGAAGGAAGCTGCTAGAAAACTGGGGTCCGGGCGCCTGGGATGGATTCGGGCGCCTGGAGGTCCGAGCGCCCGGGAGGGACCCGGGCGCCCGGAGGGACCCGGGCGCCCGGAGGCAAAAACTTATCCTCAGCGTCACCTCGCCACGTGAAGCACCCTGGTTGGCTTGGCTATGTCATGTTCAGGGCACCCTGAAGGTTCCAAGCGCCCCAAACCTACTATATAAGAGGGTCAAGGCTGAAGCTCAAACAACAACTCAGAATCTACTCTCTTGTGCTCCTGCGACGCTACGAAAAGATCTCCGACAAAGTTTTGTTTTATTTCTTGTCTTATTTTCATAATTGTTAGTTTTTTTTGTTTACTACATAATTCCTATACTTAGCTTGTAATAAGTTACCGAATTATTAGTGATTGTCCATCGAAAGCACCCTTGTGTGAGGGCCTTAGAGTAGGAGTCGCCAAAGACTCCGAACCAAGTAAATCCTCGTGTTCTCTTTTGTTTTTTTTTTCGCTGTGCTTACTCTATGAATTTTTTTTTAATCGATATTCACCCCCCTTTATCGAACTCTACGATCAAACAAGTGGTATTAGAGCAGGTATCGCTCTGATTTGGTGCAACCACCAATCAGACAGGGGGTGTAATTTTGTTTCCTTTTTTTAGATTTTCAATTTTTCGTCTTTATCCCAAACTGGTATTATTACCTTTTTGGGAACTCTTTTCATTACTATTAATCTGATTTAGTGCAACACCAAATCAGTTTTTCAGTTTATTTCTATTTTAATCCCGCACTACTAATCCAAGACCTAGTCTTGGGACTGTGTTTGTCTTTTTCTTTACTTGGGTGCAGGATGTCTCAACTTGAAGGCTTCAACATAGTATGTCCTCCCTTGTTCAACGGGGATGACTTTTCATACTGGAAGAAGCGGATGGAAGTCTACCTGAAGACAGACTTCGACCAATGGTTCAGCGTCACAAGAGGCTACAAGACGCCGGTCGACAACTCCGGAATCCCACTGGACCTAGAACAGTGGACTCCAGATATGAAGAAGAAAGCTTCAACGGAATTCAAAGCACTCAACACGCTCCAGTGCGGACTGACGAAGGAAGAATTGAACCGGATAGGACGGCACCAGAATGCGAAAGAACTTTGGGACAAATTGATCGAGCTACACGAAGAAACAAGCGACGCAAAGGTAACGAAACATGACTTGTTATTAAATAAGTTATTTAACGTTAAAATGCAAGAAGGAGAATCGGCAAGTCATCTTCACACAAGGATCAAGGGTATCCTCAACGGTCTCCACGCAATAGGACATCAAATGGAGAACAGAGACTTAATAAGGTATGCCTTGAATGCTTTTCCACACAACAATTTATGGGCATCTATCGTGGATGCCTATAAAATCTCTAAAAATTTATGTAAACTAAAATTAGACGAGCTTTTTTGTGAATTAGAATTGTATGAGCACACTAACGCCAGGACTAAGAAAGGTGTAGCTTTGTTTGCAGGTTCTTCCAAGGAGAGATCTAAAAACAAGCCTGAACCCGAAGAAGAGTCGGATCAGGAGACTGAAGATGAAGATTACCTGGTGAACCTGGTAAGGAAGATGTTCACCAGGAGAAAGAACAACTTCAGCAAGAAGGACCTACAGAAGATCAACTCCCCCGAACCAAAGAACGTAACGTGCTTCGGATGCAACAAGAAGGGACACTACAAGAACGAGTGTCCGAAACTGAAGAGCGACAAGACAAAGGCATCCAAGAAGAAGGTTCTCAAAGCGACTTGAGACGACTCCTCCTCGGACGAATCGGAGGCCGAAGATCAGAAGCACCAGAGCCACCTCGCGCTGATGGCCCTCGAAGAAGAATCGGACGAAGAATCGGAAGACGGGTCCGAACCTAAATCGAGCCACGAGTCCGTACTCGTTTCTGGAGGTCCCGAGAAGGTAAATTTTATTTTAAATAGAAAATTATTTCGTGCTTGAATAGTAAATTAGTTAAACTAGAAAAAGAAAATAAATTGCTTCTTGAGGAAAATCAAAATCCGAAGGAACAAATAAAAAATCCAAATCCAACTCAAGACACAACACTTGAGGAGGAAAATTTATTACTAAAACTAGAAATTAACAAATTAAAAGAAATGTTTGAAAAATTTACAACTAGATCTAATATTAAATAATCAAAAAGTAACTTACAACAAAATCGGACTTGGCTACAAGTCAAGTTCAAATAAAATATTTAAATCATTAATAACTCAACACAAACAATCAAGTAAAGCTTGGGTTCCGAAAGCGTGCTTAACCACGCAAGTAGGACTCAACAAATACTACATACCCAAAGAAAAAAATATATTATATAAAATCAAATAAATCAAATAAAAAAATAAAATACAAACCTAGACCAACAAATTCAAAAACCAAATATTTTAAACCCCACCAAGACTTAGAATATCATCAAGTAAATTATAACTATAAAAAGAACAGACATAAACCAAGAACTAAAAATCAAAAATAAAGGCCACTAATTCAAGGGGAGGCTCCAAAATAGCTGGCACCTCCAAAACTAACCTACCCGGCAGGTAACCTAAACTAACTTACCCAGTAGGGTAACCCAAACTAATCCTCCCGGTAGGGTAATTAGGACTAATTAGAAAGGGTTCAAGTTTAACTCGACCTATGGTACTGGTGAAGTTTTGGATGATAGTATGTTAGGGAAGCTTAGTCTATTCATGTGAGCATGTCTAGGAAGATATGACTTTGACCTGGTGCATTTGGCTAAGTGGAACTGACCGAAGCTACCCTTTATGGATCCTAACCAGTTAGACCAAGGTTTTGTACTAAGTTTAATGGATAAGACTATTTAAAAAATCTCGAAGGCATGGTTACTCTAATGATGTCCAAGTGACTCACCATATCCCAGAAGTTTATCTAGAGAATGCATATTTGTTGGACTCAAAACTAAACCTGAATCTAACACAAAGTTAAACCAAACCCTAAAATTGAACCTAATTCATCTCACAAAATTATAGGATTCCCTAATTGAAAATGTAGATCAGGTGAGATGACTAAGGACTCAATTAAAATTATAATTCAATTAAAATAAATTAAATTAAATTAAATTAATTTTAAAAAAATCTTTTAAAAACTTTAAAAAATTCTTTTAAAAAAAAACTTAAAAAAATTCTTTTAAAAACTTAAAAAAAAATCTTTTAAAAATTTTAATTTATTTTTAAAAATTATTTTAAAAACTTAAAAAAATTCTTTTAAAAACTTTTAAAAATTCTCTTTAAAAAAACTTTTAAAAATTCTTTTAAAAAAAAACTTTAAAAAATTCTTTTAAAAATTCTTCTAAAAACTTTAAATTTTTTTAAAAAAATTCTTCTAAAAACTTTAAAAATTCTTTTAAAAATTAAAAAAATTCTTTTAAAAACTTTTAAAATTCTTCTAAAAAATGTTAAAAAATTCTTTTAAAAACTTTAAAAATTCAACTTTAAAAAATTCTTTTAAAAACTTTAAAAATTCTTTTAAAAACTTTAAAAATTCTTTTAAAACCCTTAAAAAATTTCAACTTAAAAAAATTCTTTTAAAAACTTTAATTAACTTAAGGATTATGTTAAAACTAACCTTAAAATTTTATCAACCTAAACTTAGACTAATTCTAGTTCCTACCTATTGTAAGAAACCAAGTGGATTTTGGATAGTGGTTGTTCCAAGCACATGACTGGAGATCACACCAAATTCACCCAACTTACTTACAAAAGCTTAGGGATAGTTACCTTTGGAAACAATGGCAAACTCAAGATAATTGGTATAGGTAACATTGAGCTAAAATCTGACTTCATTATCACAAATGTCTTACTTGTTGAAAATTTCAAGTATAATCTCCTAAGTATTAGTCAATTGTGTAATACTAGTTATAAGGTTAGGTTCTTATCTTCAGAATGTCTAATCAAGCACCTAGATAATCCTAAAATAAGTTTAAAAGGGTTTAAAAAAGACAACATCTATGTAATTAACTTAACCACTTCTTCAGTTAAGTGTTATTTAACACACCCTAAAATAAGTCTAAAAGGGTTTAGAAAAGACAATATCTATGCAATTAACTTAACCACTTCTTCAGTTAAGTGTTATTTAACACAAAAAGAAGAAACATGGTTATGACATAGAAGAATGTCACACACGAATTTCAAAAAAACAAGCAAACTAATTGGATTAGTTAGAGGCTTACCAAAATTACCTAACTTAGACTCAACCATACATAATGCTTGTCAATAAGGCAAACAAACAAAATCTACCCACAAACTAATTAATCAATCTCAAACTAATTCAAAACTAGAACTTTTACATCTAGACCTGTTTAACTCCCACGGGGTCAAATCAATAAACGGTAGTTTATATTGTCTAGTAATAATAGATGACTTCTCTAGGTTCATTTGGGTAAAATTCTTAAAAAATAAGGATGAAACCTTTAAAACATTTATAAACTTCTGTAAACAAGTTGAAAACAAAAAAGATCTTAAAATTAAGAGAATTAGAAGTGATAATGGGGGAGAATTTAACAATCATAATTTTAATAAATTCTGTCTTGAAAATGGATATCATCACAAATTTTCGTGTCCTAAAACTCCTTAACAAAATGGAATCGTGGAAAGAAAAAAATAGAACGTTACTTGAAGCATCTAGAACTATGTTAAATGAATATAATCTTCCCAAATATTTTTGGGCAGAAGCTGTTAGTACAACTTGCTACGTACAAAATAGAACAACCCTAAATAAAGTACATAATAAAATCTTTTTTGAAGTTTATTATAATAAACAACCCAATATAAAATATTTTAAAATCTTTAGGTGCCCAGCCTTCATCTTAAACACAAGGGAACATTTAGGAAAATTTAGTTCTAAAGTAGAAAATGGAATTTTTGTAGGATATTCACTCAACAGTAGGGGATACAGAATATATAATAAGGTTATATTAAGAATTGAAGAAACCACCAATGTAAAATTTGAGGAATCCAAGCCAAACTTAGATCAAACCCAACTTCTGCCAATTGAGTTCATTCAAAGTAGTAGTAATCAAGAAGGAACCAATCAAGACTTAAATCATGAAGACGAAGAAAGAACTCAAGAAAACCAACCTCTTAAAACCATAAGAGTTAACCCAAATCATCCAACTGATCAGATAATTGGTGATCCAGACCTAAGGGTACAGACTAGGTCATCCTTTAGGAACCTAAGTCAAATTTCTTTAATTTTAAAAATCGAACCTAAGACCATAATTGAATCCTTACTTGACCCAGACTGGGTCATAGCTATACAGGAGGAACTAGCTCAATTTGAGTGAAATGAGGTTTGAGACTTGGTACCACCACCCAAAAATAAAAAAGTAATAGAAACAAAATGGGTATTTAGAAATAAACTAAGTGAAACTGGGAAAATACTAGAAATAAGGCTAGGCTAGTCGCTAAGGGGTTTAGTCAAGTTGAAGGACTTGACTATGATGAAACCTATGCCCTAGTAGTTAGACTAGAATCCATTAGAATGTTACTCAGATATGCAGTCCATAAAGGGTTTAGACTATATCAAATGGACGTCAAGTCAACATTTCTAAATGGATTAATAAAAGAAGAAGTCTATGTAGGACAACCACCTGAGTTTGAAAATCTAGAACGTCCTGGCTATGTATTTAAATTAAAGAAAGCTTTATATGGAATAAAGCAAGCACCTAGGGCATGGTATGAAAGACTCACCTTTTACCTAATATCCAAAGGGTTCAACCAAGGTCAAATTGACCCAACCCTATTCATTAAGCTAATAAAAGAGGATATTTTTATAGCACAAATTTATGTACATGATATAATTTTTTGTTCAACTAATTCAGAATTATTAGATGAATTTACAAATATAATGGAACAAGAATTTGAAATGAGTCTAGTAGGCAAATTAACTTACTTTTTAGGATTACAAATCAAACAAACAAATGAAGGTAATTATATTTATCAACAAAAATACACTAAAGAATTACTTAAAAAAATTGGAATGGAAAACACTAAAGAAATAAAAACGCCTATGGCAGTAAACACAATCCTTGACTTAAAATACTATAGGAGTGCCATAGGTAGCTTACTCTACTTAACTGCAAGTTGATCCAATATTTTATTTGCAGTTAGTATGTGTGCTAGATACCAAACATGTGCTAAAGAATCTCATTTGACTCAAGTCAAAAGAATCTTTAGATACCTTAAAGGAACAACAAATGTAGGTATCTGGTATCCTAGAACTAATAATTTTGAATTAATGGGATATTCTGACTCAGATTATGTTGGGTGCAAATTAGATCGCAAAAGCACAAGCGGTGGATGTCAATTACTAGGTCCATCACTCGTTAGCTGGTTTAGTAGAAAGCAACACTGTGTTGCTTTATTTACAACTGAGTCAGAATATATAGCAATAGGAGAATGCATTGCACAACTATTATGGATGATGCACGCTTTAAAAGATTTTAACCTAAACCTTACAAATGTAAAAGTATTAATTGACAATATTAGTTCAATCAATTTGACAAAAAAATCCAATGCATCATTCCAGAACGAAACACATTGAAATTAGACATCACTTTATCAAGGATCATGTCATTAAAGGAGACATTGAACTCAAGTATATTGAGTCAAAATCTAATTTAGCTGACATATTTACTAAACCCCTCCCTGAAAGTGAGTTTAGCAATCTACGTAGAAAATTAGGGATGTGCCTAATAGATTAGGAATTTTTAAAAATTATTTTTAAAAATGGTAAATTTCAAATTCTAAGGTAAAATGGTGTTATGTTTTCAAAATTTCTTATTTTTAGAATTTCAAAACAGTTTTAGCGTTAGACTAGAATAATTCCTTAGAAATCATGTTCCCCTAGGGCTAGTACTTGAGCATCTTACCAACATCCTAGGATTCCCTTGTTTGTGATTGTCAAACATAGAAAGGGGTGAGATGCATAGACATATTGTCTGGACTTAAGATGCTTATGTCAGTGCATCGATATAAGTCTGGGCGTTAAATACCAAACAGATATTAATCATGTTAAGTTATTTAGGTTAGTCAAACACTACCTGATGCTTAGACTTAACTTGACTAACCAAGCGAAAACTACTATCCTCTAATAGTTAGTAAGTAACTAACTGATTAGACAGGTTTTGTAATGTCAGGTTCAGGGGGAGGTTAATTATTTTTATACTTATTTTAAAATTAATTTTTTGGAAAACACCTTTTTTTTAAAACTTATTTGTATTATTTTAAAATTATTTTTATACTTATTTTGTAATGACAACTTCTAAACTTGGTTTCTGATTTAAACCTTCCAAATTTAATCTTAAAAAGTTGGTTTTGAAAATTAGATTCTTCAGTTTTTAAAAATCATACTTGGATTTCAAAACATGTTTTTGAAAATTTATCTAAAAGGTTACAAAATCAAATTTTATATTTTACTTAGTTAAGTTTTTACAAAATCAAACGTATTTTACTTAGTTTAAAAACTTGACTTGTAAATTGAACTTAACCTTAATATTTTTGTACTATCTTTGCAAATCATCTTTCCAAATTGCAAAACTATTTTTGAAAGATTAAAGTTACAATTACAATTATCTTCTTGAAAAATTAAACATAGAGAAAAAGGTA
This sequence comes from Zingiber officinale, assembly GCF_018446385.1. Taxonomy (NCBI): domain Eukaryota; kingdom Viridiplantae; phylum Streptophyta; class Magnoliopsida; order Zingiberales; family Zingiberaceae; genus Zingiber; species Zingiber officinale. The sequence continues at coordinate 36,770,042 of NC_055986.1, read as the reverse complement.
TAAGTTAAAAACTTAAGTCATTTTTTCTATGTTATACTCCCCCAAAATAATCTGACTTACATTTCTAAATTTCGTTTACCTTGCATTTTTTAAAGTTACCTTGCCGTTCTATGTTATTTTTTTTTATGAATGCCAAAGGGGGAGGGTTAGGTGGTTAAGTTAGTTAAACAAACAGAAACAGAATAAAATCTAAAAGCTAACTTAACGACTATCTAAAAGCAAACTTAACCACTTATGCTTGTTTCTTGCATGCATATTTATCACTAACTTAACCAGGTTGTCATTGCATCAAAAAGGGGGAGATTGTTGGTGCGGTTAGCACTAACGGTCTAACTAAAGTTTTGATGAATGACAAAATACATTAAGCTAGTTTCGTTGTTATCTAACACTCTGATCGAGTGTGCAGGAGAAGTCCAGACAGGTCGACGGGCTGACCCGATGTCTGGCACGAAGCCCAGCTAGGTCGACGGGCCGACTGGATAGCTGACACGAAGTCCAAACGGGTCGATGGGCTGACCGGACGTTTGGCACAAGGTCCAGTTAGGTCGACGGGCTGACCGGATAGCTGGCACGAAGCCCAGACGGGTCGAAGGGCTGACCGGACGTTTGGCAGGTAAGTGAAGGTAAGTCACTGGAGGGGAGTGACTGTGAGGACGCATTTCCAGGAAGGGAACTTAGGTGCCGATCTGACTTAGAACTATTTCGGAACTCTAAGTCGAGATCTTAACTAGATTCCGGTCTCGGAGAGACGAAATATAATTAATACTCTTGTAACGCCCGAAAATTCTCAAAACTATTTTAGAATTACCCTATGACTTTTCTGGAATTTTTAGATATTTTTCCGGAATTTTCCGAGTATCGAAAGTAGCAAAAATAATTAGAACCGTAAAATAGCTTAGGCGGGAATCGAACCCGAGACCTATGGTTTACAGATAAGATTAGTAACCGGTGAACCCAGCAGGGCCGTGCTGAAAGAAAGGAGAACCAAATATATTTATATTGGAGTTGGGTTCATTAAACCACTTAATATAAATAATAAACTTAAGTTGGAGTTGGGTTATTTTTATTTTGGTTCGGCACCTTCTCCTCTCAAACCCTCACGCCGGCGCCCCTCTTCTTCTCCTCTTCCTCACGCACGGCACACCAAGCCCAAGGTCCATCGGTTCACCTTCCGGCAACGACTCCAACACGAAAGAGGTTCTTCTCCGCGAGAGGAACGCGAAGACGTGATCGGATCGTCGAGAGGATCACCTCCACCGGAACTCTAGCGAATAGAATCATAAGAAATTACGATCAAGAGGTAAGAAACCCCTCACCTGCGGTATAATAGCTCCGTTTGGATTTCCTATGCATTAGATTTGTAATATGCAGATTTTTATGGACATGTAGGGTGTTTTAACCCTCCTCTCAGATTTAGGGATTTAGTTGAGCACCTTTAGATGGGCCAGACACGTTTACCCTCTTCAGTTGGGGTTGTAGACGTTGTCGGGTGCCTAACGGTGATCTCCCTAATAACGAGGAGAGTTGGGGCACACTAAGTGTTCAACAAAATAGCTAGATCAGTAAAAATGCAGCTTAGGCATTTGGATAGTACAATTAAATGCATTAGAAGCGTTTAAAACAGTAACTCAGTTTATTTTAACTATATGGGACTACGGTCCAATGGGTGGGCTCCCACAGTCGCCTCTAGGTTCAGATAACCTAGCTCTAGGTTCAGATAACCTAGAAACAGCAAGACATGTTATTAGCTTATGTATCAGTATTTTATTTTCAGTGGCACTGTACTGGATTAGATATCCATTGGGTTGGACTCCCACAGTCGTCCCTAGGTTCAGATAGCCTAGACAACCCTGCTAAATTCGGGACTTGCAACCCCGGGTCTAGTAGGGATGCGCGCACAGCAAGTACAGTTGCCGGGCCCAAACAGCATGATTATGTATTTTCACTTATTATGTATTAGATTTCGAAACTCAAAATCCATTATGCTAGTTGAGTTTGTTTCCAGTTACAGATTTAGTTTCAGTTAGTTTAGCCTATATTCAGTTCAGTGTTTATTTGGTTGCTTTGCCATGATTCAGTGCTTATGCCATGCTTATATGTTATGCCTTATGATTTCCGTATGCCATGTCTTAGCAAGTTCAGCGCATATTTTCAAATAGCATGATTTTAAAAGCATATTGCATCGAATGCATGATTTTGTGAGGTAGATGGTTTCTTACTAAGCTTTAAGCTTACAGATTCTACTTTTCCTTATACTGCAGATAAAGGTAAAGGAAAGATGGACTAGCAGTGGAGGCTGGAGGTCAATGCAGATGAGGAAGTGTGTGTATGGAACTGGAATCAAAGATCCTTGGGGGATTGAGCAAGTTTAAACGATTGGACTTTTAATATTTCTGTGTTATGCACTTTCAGTTATTAAATGCTATAAATTAGTAGACCATGTTTATATTCAGTTTAGAATGCTAGTTTTATGTCATTAGAATATGTTCTATAGATTTTAGAAGTGTTGTGTGAGGTTTTGGCACGCCAAAGTGCTGAAATCCGAGTCCCCGGGTGAAATCAGACTCTGATCGGTCTCCCGACCGATCAGGGCCTGGCTGTGTCACTGGATCGGTCAGCCGACCGATCCAGACGGATACAGTATGCTACTGTATCCTCCTGGATCGGTCAGCCGACCGATCCAGCGCGATACAGTAGCGATCCCAGCGTCTCCAGGTGCCTGGATCGGTCAGCCGACCGATCCAGACATACCTGGATCGGTCTCACCGACCGATCAGTGAGCAGCTGGATCGGTCGGCAGACCGATCCAGCCAGCGTTCGCGTGGGTGTCAGTAGATCGGTCCGCCGACCGATCCAGAGACTTCTACCGTGCCAGTATCAAGCTGGATCGATCCCGTGATTGATCCGACAGCCCAATCGATCTGTGGATCAATTGAGATGCCTGATTACAGCTAGCAGGTCATTCGGGAGCCATAGGTTGTCTCCCCTAGCAAGTGTACAACTCCTAGGTACACCCAGAGCATTATGTTTTGATCAGTTAGTAGAAAAATTTTAATTAGCCCAGCTTTCCGCACAATATAGTTTAGCATTATTGTGACGATTCGCCTTACAGCCTAGTAGTAGAAGGTGGGTCGTTACAGAGTGGTATCAGAGCAGTGTTCCATACTTCCTACACACACATCAGCATTAAAGCTGCAGCTTCCAAGTAAGAACACATCTACTTTATTTATGCTTATTGTTTATTATTACAGTTCATGTTTATATACCTACTGCTTGTTAGTATGTGATAGTTTAAACATGATATCAGTAGTTAGATAACTGTGATAGTGTTAGTCATACCTATGTTCTCTATGTCTTTAGAAATGGCACGAGGACGCCCAGCTAGGAGGGCACTAGCTACTGAGCCCCAGCAAGAGGCAGGCAGTTCAGTGCCTCCTCCAGACCTTACAGCACTAGTGGCTCAGTTACAGCGGCAGCTCGCTGAACAGCAACAGGAGATAGCCACCTTAAAGGCTAATCAGCAGAATACCCCCACAGTCACCCCGGAACCGAATCTGACGACCCCAGAAGTCTTAGAGGTTCCCCCAACTCAGCCTACAGCGCCAGTACCAGCACCAGCAGTCCCAGCAGCTGAGCCAAGGAAGGAAGCCTATCTGATCCAGTGGCAGCGAGTCAAGCCAGAGAACTTCTCAGGCACTAGTGAACCATGGGATGCCCAGGCATGGTTCAAAACACTGGAGAGCACGATGGAGCTTCTGGACTGGCCAGAACACGAGAAGGTGAAGTGTGCCTCCTTCTGCCTGACAGGAGACGCACGCATGTGGTGGGAAAGAATCAGAACGAAGCGCCCAGTGAACCAGATGACATGGGCTGACTTTGAGAAGGAATTCTTTGAGGAGTTCTTTCATATGCGGGTTACAAACCGCCACTATGACGAGTTCACTGAGTTTCGTCAGGGCAACCTCTCAGTTGAGGAAGCCGTGAAGAAATTCAACAGGTTGGCTCGTCTATGCCCAGAGCTAGTCAGCACGGAAAAGGAACGGATCAGGTTGATGCTCAAGATGCTGAGGCCAGAGATAGCAGTAAACGTGGCTGGTGGCATACATAGGCCACAAACCACAGAGGAATTGGTGAGCAGTGCCTTGACCACAGAGCATTACCAGAACAGCATGAGGCAGCAGAAGCAAGTCTCCTCAGAGTCCAAGGGCCAAGGAAACTCTCACACTCAAAAACAGCAAGGCCACAGCTCTAACTGGAAAGGGAACTCCAACAGCAAGCGCAAATCAGGGAGTGACTCAAAAGGAGGACCATCTAGCAAGCGACCCAGTTATCCAAAGTGTGCCACTTGTGGGAGATTCCACCCAGGGGTTTGTCGCAAGGGCACACGAGGATGCTTTGAATGTGGACAAGAAGGGCACATGGCCAAGCAGTGCCCGAACAAGACCGGTCTTCCTCAGCCACAGCAGATCCAGTATGCAGGCCAGCCGGCTCAGTTACATCAGATGCAGGCCGCTTTAGAAGGTCCACTCATCAGCCAGGGCCGATTAGAAGCCCCTCCAGCTATGGCGAATGCGAGGATCTACTCACTCACAAGAGAGGACGTAGCAAATGCCTCGACAGTCGTCACAGGTCAGATTAGCATTTTTCAGTATAGTGCTACTGTTCTATTTGATACTGGGGCAACCCATTCATATATAGCCAGGATGTTCTCCGAGAAATTAGGAATACCCCCAGAAGTACTCAGTGGTCAGTTTCTGACGGCACTACCTTCAGGAGAGGTCATGGCATCGACGCACTGGCTCAGAGCAGTGCCAGTCATTATAGCAGACCGGGAACTCTTTTGTGATCTGATCCTGCTGGAAATGACTGACTACGACGTCATCCTTGGAATGGACTTCCTGATCAGATACGGTGCTTCCATAGAGTGCCGTAAACAGAAAGTCGTATTCCAACCCGAAGCAGAAGCACAGTTCGAGTACATCGGAGAACCAAAGAGAAAAGCCAGAAAATTTCTCTATGAAGGCACGTGGTTGATGGATTCGGGATGTACGGGTACCTAGCACATGTAGTCACTACCAGCCAGGACGACAGCTAGCAGAGGTTCGAGTTGTATGTGACTACCCAGCTTCCCTGAAGAGTTACCGGGCCTAGCACCGGGAGATTGAATTTGAGATAGAGCTCTTCCCGGCACCAATCCTATTTCCAAAGCGCCCTACCGCATGGCTGAACTGAAGGAACTTCAGGAGCTACTTGACAAGGGCTTCATACGCCCTAATCACTCACCATGGGGAGCGCCTGTGCTATTCGTGAAGAAGAAGGATGGAAGCATGCGACTATGTATAGACTACAGAGCACTGAATCAGGTCACGATCAAGAACAGGTATCCTCTTCCCAGGATAGATGACCTATTCGACCAGTTAAGGGGAGCAGCAGTGTTCTCTAAGATTGACCTCAGATCAGGATATCACCAAGTCAGAGTCAAGGAGGGTGATATACCGAAGACAACATTCAGGACCAGATACGGACATTACGAGTTCGTAGTCATGCCTTTTGGCGTGACAAATGCTCCAGCTACATTCATGGACCTTATGAACAGGGTATTCAGGGAGTATTTAGATAAGTTTGTGATCGTGTTTATCGATAACATTCTTATCTACTCAGGAACTCAGGAAGAACACTCAGAGCACCTGAAACTAGTATTGCAGACCCTTCAGAACTAGCTATACGCCAAGTTCACGAAATGTGAGTTTTGGCTAAATCAGGTGTCCTTCCTGGGTCACGTCATCTCAAGGGATGGTATTATGGTAGATCCCAACAAGATAGAAGCGTAAATCGGAGGAGACCTAAGAACGCCCGGTGAGATCGGGAGCTTTCGGGATTAGCAGGATATTACGAAAGTTTGTAGAGGACTTCTCCAGAATAGCCTCCCACCGACAGCTCTCACCGGGAAGAACAAGAAATTTCTGTGAGAACAGCTTCAGTGAACTCAAGAGGAGATTGACTAGTGCACCTATTCGACTTTGCCGAAAACAGACAGCTTCGATATATATAGTGACGCCTCTAAATTGGGATTAGGAGCAGTGCTGATGCAAGATGGCAAGGTAATCGCCTATGCCTCCAGACAGCTCAAGGATTATGAGAAGAACTACCCTACTCACGATCTTGAGCTTGCAGCAGTAGTGTTCGCTCTCAAAATTTGGAGACATTACTTGTATGGAGCTCAGTGCAGAGTGTATACAGATCATCAGAGTCTGAAGTACTTCTTCACTCAGAAGGATCTGAATATGCGACAGCGCAGGTGGCTAGAGCTGGTCAAGGATTATGACATAGACATCCTCTACCACCCAGGGAAAGCCAATAGGGTAGCAGATGCACTTAGCAGAAAATCCAGCGCTACCTTATTATCTCTAGCAGCCATGTCACCACCCCTACAGAAGGAGATCGCGGATTTTGGCCTCGAACTCATCGTCGGACGGCTCTCTACTATGACCTTAGAGTCTACCTTGCTTGGTGATATTCAGTCAGCTCAGGATCAGGACCCTGAAATTCAGAAAATCAAGCAAGGGCTAACAGAATCAGAAAGTAGAGAATTCAGAGTGTCCGATAGCGGGGTGTTGTATTTTGGTGACAGAGTTCCAGATCGGGAGGAGCTACGGAGGCAGATTTTAGATGAGGCTCACAGGACTCCTATGCGATGCATCCGGCTCCACCAAAATATATCAAGACCAAGAAACATTTTGTGGCCCGGGATGAAGCGAGACATCGCCAGATATGTTAGCATCTGCCTCACCGTCAGAGGGTCAAGGCGGAACATCAGCGACCAGGAGGAGGTCTGCGGCCTATACAGATTCTGGAATGGAGGATATCTCGATGGACTTCATAGTGGGGCTACCCAGAACCACGAATGGTTTTGATGCCATCCGGTAATAGTCGACAGGTTGACTAAATCAGCCCACTTTTAGCTATCAAGATACCCTACTCCATGGAGAAGCTAGCTCAGTTGTATCTCCAGGAGATCGTCAGACTACATGGAGTCCCACGAACCATCATTTCAGACAGAGACAGCAGATTCACATCACACTTCTGGGAGTGTGTACAGTCAGCATTGGTCACCAAGTTAAAGTTCAGCACAACATTCCATCCTCAGACAGATGGTCAGACGGAGCGAGTAAATCAGGTACTCGAAGATATGCTCCGAGCGTGTGCCCTAGACTTCAAGGGAAGTTGGTGCAAATATCTGAGTTTAGCAGAATTTGCATACAACAACAATTATCAGGCCACTATCGGCATGGCACCTTATGAGGCACTCTATGGGCGGAGGTGCAGATCACCAATCTGTTGGTATGAGAGTGGTGAACAGAAGGAACTAGAGCTTCAGACAGATCTAGTGGCAGATACCACAGCAGCCATCCAGCAGATCCGCCAGAGGATAGAAGAGCTATGCTGATACACGACGCAGACCCCTAGAGTTTTCAGTTGGGGATACAGTTTTCCTCAGAGTAGCTCCCATGAAGGGAGTCATGCGTTTTGGGAAGAAGGGCAAGCTAGCTCCCAGATATGTGGGACCATACCTTATCACGAAGAGAGTGGGCAAGGTAGCATATGAGTTAGATCTACCTCAGGAGATGTCAGCCGTCCATAACGTATTTCATGTCTCCATGCTGAAGAAGCATATCCCAGACGCCACCCAGGTGATTGAGCCCCAGTTGGTACAGGTCCGTGATGATCTCAGCTATGACAGTCGGCCTATTCAGATAATGGACCGGGCAGTAAAGAAATTACGGAACAAGGAAGTACCATTAGTCAAAGTCAGCTGGCAAAATCACACAGCACTTGGGAGACAGAAGTACCCAGAATTGTTCTAAGTTCGAGGACGAACTTTTTATAAGGTATGGGGGATTGTAACGCCCGAAAATTCTCAAAACTATTTTAGAATTACCCTATGACTTTTCTGGAATTTTTAGATATTTTTCCAGAATTTTCCGAGTATCGGAAGTAGCAAAAATAATTAGAACCGTAAAATAGCTTAGGCGGGAATCGAACCCGAGACCTATGGTTTACAGATAAGATTAGTAACCGGTGAACCCAGCAGGGCCGTGCTTAAAGAAAGGAGAACCAAATATATTTATATTGGAGTTGGGTTCATTAAACCACTTAATATAAATAATAAACTTAAGTTGGAGTTGAGTTATTTTTATTTTGGTTCGGCACCTTCTCCTCTCAAACCCTCACGCCGGCGCCCCTCTTCTTCTCCTCTTCCTCACGCACGGCACACCAAGCCCAAGGTCCATCGGTTCACCTTCCGGCGATGACTCCAACACGAAAGAGGTTCTTCTCCGCGAGAGGAACGCGAAGACGTGATCGGATCGTCGAGAGGATCACCTCCACCGGAACTCTAGCGAATAGAATCGTAAGAAATTACGATCAAGAGGTAAGAAACCCCTCACCTGTGGTATAATAGCTCCGTTTGGATTTCCTATGCATTAGATTTGTAATATGCAGATTTTTGTGGACATGTAGGGTGTTTTAACCCTCCTCTCAGATTTAGGGATTTAGTTGAGCACCTTTAGATGGGCCGGACACGTTTACCCTCTTCAGTTGGGGTTGTAGACGTTGTCGGGTGCCTAACGGTGATCTCCCTAATAACGAGGAGAGTTGGGGCACACTAAGTGTTCGACAAAATAGCTAGATCAGTAAAAATGCAGCTTAGGCATTTGGATAGTACAGTTAAATGCATTAGAAGCGTTTAAAACAGTAACTCAGTTTATTTTAACTATATGGGACTACGGTCCAATGGGTGGGCTCCCACAGTCGCCTCTAGGTTCAGATAACCTAGCTCTAGGTTCAGATAACCTAGAAACAGCATGTTATATCAGTTAGCTATAGATATCAGTATTTTATTTTCAGTGGCACTGTACTGGATTAGATATCCATTGGGTTGGACTCCCACAGTCGTCCCTAGGTTCAGATAGCCTAGACAACCCTGCTAAATTCGGGACTTGCAACCCCGGGTCTAGTAGGGATGCGCGCACAGCAAGTACAGACAACATGATTATGTATTTTCACTTATTATGTATTAGATTTCAAAACTCAAAATCCATTATGCTAGTTGAGTTTGTTTCCAGTTACAGATTTAGTTTCAGTTAGTTTAGCCTATATTCAGTTCAGTGTTTATTTGGTTGCTTTGCCATGATTCAGTGCTTATGCCATGCTTATATGTTATGCCTTATGATTTCCGTATGCCATGTCTTAGCAAGTTCAGCGCATATTTTCAAATAGCATGATTTTAAAAGCATATTGCATCGAATGCATGATTTTGTGAGGTAGATGGTTTCTTACTAAGCTTTAAGCTTACAGATTCTACTTTTCCTTATACTGCAGATAAAGGTAAAGGAAAGATGGACTAGCAGTGGAGGCTGGAGGTCAATGCAGATGAGGAAGTGTGTGTATGGAACTGGAATCAAAGATCCTTGGGGGATTGAGCAAGTTTAAACGATTGGACTTTTAATATTTCTGTGTTATGCACTTTCAGTTATTAAATGCTATAAATTAGTAGACCATGTTTATATTCAGTTTAGAATGCTAGTTTTATGTCATTAGAATATGTTCTATAGATTTTAGAAGTGTTGTGTGAGGTTTTGGCACGCCAAAGTGCTGAAATCCGAGTCCCCAGGTGAAATCAGACTCTGATCGGTCTCCCGACCGATCAGGGCCTGGCTGTGTCACTGGATCGGTCAGCCGACCGATCCAGACATGTATCTCCTCGGATCGGTCAGCCGACCGATCCATCCGCGAACAGAGAGTTCGGGACGAAATCTGCAGTCACTGATCGGTCGGCCGACCGATCCGTGAGCCACTGATCGGTCTCACCGACCGATCAGTGAGCAGCTGGATCGGTCGGCAGACCGATCCAGCCAGCGTTCACGTGGGTGTCAGTAGATCGGTCCGCCGACCGATCCAGAGACTTCTACCGTGCCAGTATCAAGCTGGATCGATCCCGTGATTGATCCGACAGCCCAATCGATCTGTGGATCAATTGAGATGCCTGATTACAGCTAGCAGGTCATTCGGGAGCCATAGGTTGTCTCCCCTAGCAAGTGTACAACTCCTAGGTACACCCAGAGCATTATGTTTTGATCAGTTAGTAGAAAAATTTTAATTAGCCCAGCTTTCCGCACAATATAGTTTAGCATTATTGTGACGATTCGCCTTACAGCCTAGTAGTAGAAGGTGGGTCGTTACAACTCTACTTGTTAAACTTGAACTGTGCTAACACTTTGTTTTGTAGGATATATGTATTATATATTTGTCTCCGGACTAACGTTTTCTTGCATGAAATAAGCTGCTGGAAAACTGGGGTCCGGGCGCCCGGAGGGACCCAGGCGCCAGGAGGAAAAAACTTATCCTCAGCGTCACCTCGTCACGTGGAGCGCCCTGGTTGGCTCGGCTACGTCATGTTCAGGGCGCCCTAAAAGTTCCAGGCGCCTCAAACCTCCTATATAAGGAGGGTCAAGGCTGAAGCTCAAACAACAACTCAGAATCTACTCTCTTGTGCTCTTGCGACGCTGCGAAAAGATCTCCGACAAAGTTTTGTTTCCTTTCCTGTCTTATTTTCATAATTGTCGATTTTTTTGTTTACTACATAATTCCTGTACTTAGCTTGTAATAAGTTACCGAATTATTAGTGGTTGTCCATCGAAAGCACCCTTGTATACGGGCCTTGGAGTAGGAGTCGCCAAAGGTTTCGAACCAAGTAAATCTTTGTGTTCTCTTTGGCTTGTTTTTCCGCTGTGCTTACTCTACGATTTTTTTTAATCGATATTCACCCCCCCCTCTCTATCGAACTCTACGATCCAACAGATATAACGACCAGAGTAAAGATTTCAAGCGGAGTAACTGAAGTATTTCTAATAAAAATAAGGTTATATTAAAGATCAGCTCTAAGTTCCTATCTTTTTTTACACTAATTATGGACGAACTCACTGCATGCATTCAAGACACAATAGCGCGGGTGCATATTATTTGTAGATTATATTGTTTTGATAAATGAGACACGTGAAAGAGTAAATGCTAAACTAGAATCCTGGCGGAAAACATTATAAGGGAAATGTTTTAGGCTTAGTAAAATAAAGATTGAATATATAGAATTTAAATTTAACAATATTAGACGTAATGAGATAATTGTTAAGATAGAAAATGACGAGTTATCCGGAATTAAGAGTTTTAAATATTAGGATAATTTTTACAAATGATGGAGGGATTGAAGAGATGTCTTATATAAAATACAAGCAGGACATTTGAAATGGAGGAGAGCGTCAGATGTTTTATGTGACCGTATAGTACCTGCTATGTTATATGAAGCTAAATGTTGGGCTATGATTCGAGCACATGGGCAGAAGATAAGAGTTGTAGAGATGAGGATGTTAAGATGAATGTTGGAACATATGAGGATGGGCAGAATAAGAAATGAGCTTTACAGAGAAAGTCGGAGTTGTATCTATTAAGAAAAAACTCCGAGAGACGCGTTTAAGATGATATGTGTATGTACTTAGACGACCCTAAATACTCCAGTTAGATGATGTGAAATTAGGACAAACACATATATCAAACGAGGAAGAGGAAGATAAAAAAAGACTTAGGGGGCGTTTGGTTAAATGATGGGAATGACTATGGGTATGAGTTTGATAGTATGGTGGAATGAGAATGACAATGGAAATGAAACCCATCTGGTTATATGGGTTTTGTTGATTCCCATAAATCTAGAAATCATTCCCAAATTGTTATTCTCAAACCCATAATCAAAACACTATCTTTTACTATCATTCCATTCCCTCATTCCCAAACTCATCAACCAAACACCCCCTATTAACACTAATAAAATAAAATAAAATTTATTTAAGTATAGATAGTGATATAGTATGCAATAGAACTTAATGACATAAAATAATCCTTATAACTGATCCTATCTAGTAGGATAAAATTTGATTATTGTTGTATGAAAAAGATAGAGTTCGATACAAGATCGACTTGCGAATAATCAAATAATATTATGAATTTAAATTCGATTTGAAAAAATTATGGAATATTTTGTGTTAATTCGATAATTTTTAATATAAATTAAATATTTTTTAAACCGACTAACAGGATCAATTCGTTTGACAATTACTTGGTTAAGAGATAATATCTATGCGACCGGACTTTAAATTCAAATTAATTAAAGCTTTGGATTCGCTTTTTAAGCACAACCTTTTTGTAACGGTCGCCATAGTGCGTGCCGATTTGGCCCACTCCGCTGCCTCGTCTTCTCTGCGCGTTTCCCAACGAGCAACCGCGTTCCAGTTTTAAATTTTATCAAAAGTTTTTTTAAAAAAATATTAAAATAACAGAAGGTACTAAATGACTTTATAATGTATTAAAATAAATTAAAATTTACACATAAAATAATATTATACATCTTGTTTTTTTTTACCAACTTGTTAAAAAATATCTAAAATTATTTAAAATTACTTAATAAAATTTGGCATTTTCTCCCTGGCCAATTTACTCAGTTTCAATCGACCTCACAGTGGCAAAAGACGACTGGCCAACACTCCAATCGACCTCACGAGATGCACCATTGATGCTGCAAAGGCCACACAACACGAAACAGGATGCCAGAGATGGGCCAGAGTCCACGCGTAGATTGTTCGATGCTTATTTTCCTGGTTTCTGTCCAAGTACGAGCATCGGATTGGCCCACTCGCGTTAAAAGCGTTCTGTATCTTATTTTCCTATCTGTAGCTTTTTTTCAAATACTAACAACGCGCAGGTGCCGATAAGTTCGAATATATTAATTAACAATTCATATTATATTGATCATCAGTAATTAGTATGCACATGATTGAACACCGATGAGTGCTTCATGCACTACCCTTGCCAACATATCGACCTGCTCGCGTTTTCCTAAGCCGACGTGGCGCTCTTTTCCTGCGTTTATTAGTTTTGTCTCCTCGCCGAAGCGCTACCGCTCTGCGAAAGAAGCAACGCGAAACAGGGTTTCAATGGATAGATAGTCAATAAATCCACGCGTAGAGTACTTTGTAGATTATCTTCCTGTTTCCTGAGTAACTACAAACAGCGGATTTTCCGTCATCTTATACTAACGCAGTCTCGGGCCTTTGTGCGCGGTCGCTCGGCGTTGATCTCCCGCCTTTGACAAAAAGAAGTGTTTAATTACACTTACACCCTTGAAGATTGAAATTCAAAATATTCATTTAATGCATAAGTGATCAAGGGTAATAATGTAATTTCGAAAGTTAGAGAAAATTAGAGGAGGACAAAAGGCACGTCTTTCTAGACATAAGTCTACATTCAAATTTAAATCTCCACCGTAATATATATTAGTTTCCAAAAAGAGTCCATGGTGTTAATTAGTTAGACGTTGATAAATTTATTATAAGAGAAATTTTTTTTATCTTAAAATCATCTTAATTATAAGTTGACTAGAGATGGACGGTACATAGTCACCTTTTTGTTGGCAAGCAGAAATTTTTTATTTTAAGCACAAATTTATGGAAAAATTTCTTATTTAAAATTTCAGAGTTAAATTAAGAAATGTTTAAATTTAAGTGGAAGTGGAAACAGAGCGAGTATATGCTACTAACGCTGCTACTCTCATCAGCTTGCTCTTGTTTCCCAATAACACCGGCTTAGTATAAAAGAAGGCACAAGGGGAGGAGGAGAAGAAAAGTGGAAATGGTAGGGTTGTCTCTAGCGAGATCGACCGCTGTGAGTAGGGCGGCGGTAGTGCTGTTATGGGCCACCGCCATGGTGTGTCCTTGCTTCGCCGGCGACCCCTTCGCCTACTTCGACTGGGATGTCTCCTACGTCACCGCTTCTCCGCTCGGAGTGCCGCAACGGGTGAGTTTTCAGCCTCGTTTAAACTTGTATTTTTTCGATCTGATGCAGTTTCATTTGTATATTTAGATATATGCTCGATCTGATGTTCTCGTACTTGTTTTGAGCTGAAGAGAGTGTTCTTTTTGTTGAATGTGATTCTTAGGGTTTCTTAGATTTTTGTTTTTAGACTTGTAAGGAGTGTTTGTTTTTTTGATCGGAGATAGGTGATCACAATCTCGAAGCAATTTCCCGGCCCTGTTATGAACGTTACCACCAACTGGAATGTGGTCGTTAATGTTCTCAACAGCTTGGACGAGCCGCTCCTCCTCACGTGGTAAGTTTCCTTGTCCTTTCCTTTTTTTCCTTCTGATTTCGAGGGTTTCAAGCTCTTTTTTTGTTTTGTTTTGTTTCAAGGGTTAACATAAGTTTGGGGATTGATCTTGTTATGTTGATCTGTTGTTTTCTTTCTCGAGTGGCGGAGGGTTTGGTTGGGTGGATGCTAATCTATTTTCGTTGCTTGATCTGTTGTGGGACAAGGGATGGGATCCAGCATCGGAAGAATTGTTGGCAAGATGGAGTGCTTGGCACTAATTGCCCCATCCCGCCAGGTTGGAATTGGACCTACCAGTTCCAAGTGAAGGACCAGATAGGAAGCTTCTTCTATTTCCCCTCCCTCAATCTCCAACGTGCTGTCGGTGGCTACGGTGGCATCACTGTCAACAATCGTGCAGTCATTGCTGTGCCATTCGGCAATCCGGATGGAGACATCACCATGTTCATTGGGGACTGGTACATTAGGAATCATACGGTGTGTTGGTTTTTCAATTTCTAGTCACCCTTCTGGCTATATGTGGTACTTATGAGTTTGGCTTTGTTGGTTTCCTGTGCATAGGATCTGAGAAAGGCACTTGATGAAGGGAAAGGCCTCGGAATGCCAGATGGCGTTCTCATAAATGGGAAGGGACCTTATCGTTACAATGACACACTTGTTCCTGATGGCATTGAATATGAGACAATCAATGTTGAACCAGGTATCTTCTTTCGCAACCTTATGTTGAAGCATACTGTGAAGAGTTTAGTCACATACGTCAATCAGGATGGACAATTATTTGATCTGATCTGATCTGATCTACCCCAATTCTATTGGGGACTGAAGAATATCAAATTACCGATGCTTATCTCTTATTTAATTCAATCAGGATGGACAGTTATTTGAAAATATTTGACATGGTAGTTTGTTACAGTTTCTGAGTTCTCATTGTCATGATAAGAAATTGGGTTGGTGTGAAATAATACACAAGCTTAGGCAACGATCCTTTAAAAATTCCATCAGTAATTGTTTTTTCAGCTTGATCTCCGTTGTTTATTTATCATCAGAACAAAGTCATACACGCTTGGTTGGTATATATGTGGATCAGTTTAGTTTGCTTGAACCTTACGATACTTGCAAACAGCACACATCCTTGAGCATCTAATAACTCATTTAGCATATCCGCATAAACTAATTCTTATAACTGAATTCTCCCTTTCTTATATTGTTTGTCACGCAACCTGCTGTTCCATTTCATTGTGTAATTTTAGAATTTAGTATTAGATCTAATTAACTACAGGAACTTGTTAAGTTTATGTCATTATTATTATGTTTTTGTCGCTTTAACATAACATAATTTCTGATAAACTCATTTTCCTTGTAATAGGCAAAACATATCGGTTCCGTGTCCATAATGTGGGCATTTCAACTAGCTTGAATTTCAGAATTCAAAATCACAACATGCTTCTCGTGGAAACAGAAGGATCATACACAGTGCAGCAAAATTTTAGCAACCTTGATATCCATGTTGGTCAGTCATACTCCATGCTGGTTACCATGGACCAGAATGCAAGCAGTGACTACTACATTGTGGCGAGTGCTAGGTTTGTGAATGAGTCACTATGGACTAGGGTTATCGGTGTTGGCATTTTGCACTACTCAAATTCCAAAGGAAAAGCATCTGGCCCCCTTCCAGATCCTCCTAATGATTTCTTTGACAAGACCTTTTCCATGAACCAGGCTAGATCAATCAGGTTCGCATGCAATCCATATCTTAGATACACCAGCGCTCTACATACTATTATTTTCAATAAATTGTTTTTTAATTTGATTTACAAACAAATCAAAGCTTACATACTCAATTGATAATTTCCTTGGCTTTAATTGGTACTGAGTATTTTATGGTTCTGAAAGAATCTATTGATGTTTTTCCCTTAGTGTATCCAATATTAGTGTTCTAGAATCCATTTGCTTTAGCTTCTTACCTTTTCAGGACGAATGTAAGTGCTGGTGCAGCACGTCCTAATCCCCAGGGATCATTTAGATATGGTTCGATTGATGTGACACAAGTGTATGTTTTGAGAAACGAGCCTCCTGTTGTCATTGATGGGAAGAGAAGGACAACACTCAATGGCATATCATTTTCACCTCCTAGTACTCCATTAAGACTTGCAGATGAATTTGATAGGCAGGGAGTTTATACCCTTGATTTCCCAACAAGGCCACTTGATAGACCTCCTCGGCTTGGTACATCTGTGATTAATGGCACATATAAGGGTTTCATGGAGATCATATTTCAAAATAATGACACTACAGTTCAGACATATCACATGGATGGATATGCATTCTTCGTAGTGGGGTATGAACAATATTTGCATTGCTTAGGTGAAAATGGCTGAAGTCGAGTCATTTTCATTTTGATTTCTCACTTTTGTTTTTGAATAATATCAGGATGGATTATGGAGAGTGGACAGAAAATAGTAGAGGCACATACAACAAGTGGGATGGTGTTTCTCGCTGTACAACCCAGGTACCTAATGCTAGATATGCTTTATGATTCTTTGGTGAATCTGTACTATTAGATATGGACACATCTTTTCTGAATTCTATTTAAACTGAGTTTGTGTTCATAACATTCTGCATTAGGTAATTCTTACATTTTTCACAAATCATAAATTTGATTTTGGTTGTAGAATTTGTTCTTGTGCTTCTATTTGCAACTTGCATTTAAGAATTTACAGTTCACAGTTATGCACTGCTAATGTTCCAGATACACCATAATCTGTTTTCCTTCACTGAAGGTTTTTCTATATGATCGGTGAGCTGCAAATTCAACTTTTGGGTATTTAACATGTGACTGGATGAAAATCTACCATTCAAATGAAAAACTCAAATATGAATCGCGATTACTAAAGATGCAAATGGATGTTTTTCTTGTTTTGAATTTGGATCAGCACTATGAGTTTGTTAGTGGGTTAACTTTCAGTGTCTTGTGCATATGAATGCATCTTCTCTATTTCCCGGTTTGTTTCAAATGGCCAATCCGGAACCTTGTGCATGTTTGATCAACATAAAAGTGAAAGTGAATTTCTATTCAGAAACATAACAATCGTAGATTCATTTTTTTTTAATTCTCTCTCTATTGTCTGGTCCATTGTTTAAAGTGAAGGGTGTAGCTATTATTGTCTTTATGTAAGTTGGGGCTGCCATGATAATGATGATGATAATTTTGTTCTTGAATAAATCTTCTTCTGTTGTTACACTTTTCATTTGGTCAAATAGCTCAGTTAGTCGTCTGCCTGCTATACTGTATCTCTCGTATAGGTTTTCCCTGGGGCATGGACAGCTGTGCTAGTCTCATTGGACAGTGTAGGGTTTTGGAATGTACGAGTGGAGAATCTGGATACATGGTATCTTGGGCAGGAGGTGTATGTACGAGTCATCAATCCTGAAGATAGTTCTAACAAGACAGAGATGGATATGCCAAATAATGCCCTCTATTGTGGCCTTCTTAAAGATAGACAGAAGTATGTTCCTATCATCCCCAGCACTCCATTTCAATGCAAATGTTTTTCACTCTCTCCTAATCATTCAATTCCACATTGGTGATTTTATTTGAATGTTTGCAGGAACCAGACTCCTCATGGTTCTCTTTCATCTTCATCATCCATTGTCTCATGCGTTGGGCTGATATTTCTTGAATCAATCATGTTGTTGGCTTCAGCCATCATCTTCCCATAATTATTCTAGGTCAGATCGATGTGTTTGATGACTGGGAGGGGGCCTTTTACAAAACCCTTTTAAGCAATCTCATGACATGCTGTCGTTAGAGTATTTAGGATTTCTAAGTTGCAAGCAAATCAACTATCAATATGGATATTTTGTTAGTGTCTTCTAGCCCCCCCTTCGTGGATTTCATGTGATGATTCTTTTAGCTTAGATTGAGCACTGCCGTTTAGGTAACTGGTAACGTCGACATTTTCAAGTATGTTAGGTTGGGAAGTAATTCTCAATGATGTATTGCTAGTGCTTGCTTTTTTAGTGCTAGTAAATAAGATTAATGCTCGTGAAGGATGTTCTCCGCCGTCATTTATCATCTGACTGTTTGGCATTGTGGAAATTAACTTTAGGTTAGGGTTTTTATTTTTGTCCAGCTAAGTTTATTTCTTAAGTCAAACTCTTAAATGCGTGTTTTGCTTATTATTAGTTCGGTGATTTATTTGTATTGATCAAGTTATGAATTGTGTAGAACTTTTGCGTTTTATGGAACTCCTGTGATGTGTGGTATGTTTATCTTCTGTTTTTTTTTGGTGTTCCAACTTATTGACTTATTGACGTAGTTGGTATCTAGATGGATGTTTGTTTCAGTAGGTGGAGTTAATTTTTAGTGGGTGAAAATGCTTGTGTTTGATTTTCTCCCTGCAGACGGTGCTGTGGGCAAAAGTGATTTATCTGTTTGTATATTACCGTAGGGTTTATTATACTGGACTGTTTAAAATGAGTGATTCTAATTTTTTTGCTCCTATGTATATTTTGTGTTGGTTTTAGACTTCTTTTGATTAGTGGATAAAAAAATTTGTTTAGAGGAAGAAGCTTATTTATGTTTTGCAACTTTTTAGTATTTGTTGAATTGTCTATTACTCTTTTAAAAATGATTAATGATCAGTTTTAAAATTAAAAAATGGTTACGAGTACGTATCTTGGCATTGGAAATTCTTTTTGTTCCGAGAAAAACAAATAGAATTATTTGGTACCAATTTGTTGTTTTTATTTTTTTGGTGATTTTATTGATATTTTGATTATGTTAAATTTCTCGCCTCTAGTTGGCCAGCAATTATTCTGCCAACGGGATTGAGCGGGCCATGGCTCGTGCTCGCACGTGATTGACTGCACCTTGATGCCTCAAACGGAATAGCGTCATACCGTTCCTGCGTCCTACCAAAAATAGGTCAGGCCATGGGCACGCAGTTACTCCCAAATTTTCAGCTCAATTAAATATTTTAAATTGTCTTGTATACAAAATTTATATATTTTAATAATATTGGTAGTATATAAATTACATTTAAATATCGATAAAAGTTTCAAAAATAAATTTACAATTTAAAAATTTAAATGATTTTAGATTGATAATGTTACTTTTTTAAAATATAATTTTTTTTTTAGTAATTTAGAAATATTAAACATCTAATTCATACTTGGAGCCTGGCCACTGGTGCAGGCCCAACACGACAAGCAACAAACTGGGCTTGGCACGTGATGATTTTTGCAGGTTCCTGGCCCATTGATAGGCCCGTTGACAAGTTTAATTGGTCCTGGGCATTTTGCTTCTAACGCGTCTCTCGACCTTTTATCAGACCTTGGCTGCGAAGTTTTACCTTTTTACGTCCCCAATGGCCGTTGATCGTCTGCTACTGGCAGAACCACATTCAACGACGACATTCTTTCCTAAAACAATTGTGAAATTTATCTTGTAATCGTAACTGTTCATTATACTCAAAAAATATGATGTTAAAATAACAATCAATTGAAATTGATAAACTAATAACCCGGCAGGTTGCAATTAGGCGCACTAGTACTTTGCTCAATAAATTTCGTCAACCAGGCGCTATCACATTTACGAATATAATTATCTATCAGTCGTGAAGACTTCTGTCATCTAGTTATGTTTCATCCTTAAGAATACAATAAATTGGGATTCCTTAAACTACCATTTAATAAATCGGCCTCTTTCATATAATTTGAATTATAATTTATCTTTCTTCATATAATACTACGATGAGGAACGCTTAGCTAAGTATAATTACCTTTTACTTAAAAAAAAAAATGACAACAGTAATTTAGTTTTATATATTATTTGATTTTTTTTGTGAGACTGAAGTCTATATGTTGTCACTAAACTATACTAAGTTGCTATTAGTTTTCTTTTGGGTATTTCTATTATTGCAACAAGAGATATGAAGACTTTTATCGAACAATTATTGCACTAAGATGGCTTGTGAAAGGCCAGAACAAGAGCTAATAGTTTTGTGAACGAACAATTCATGAAGTCTATATTTCTATGATAGATTTAAACGAGAAATATAAGTTTACTGTAAAGAGATGCAGGATGAAGAGATGAATCCCTTCGGAAAATAACCTTATGGAAGTCTAGTGTTAGGACAAGTACCCACTGGAACAGTTTTTAGTTTGTGCTCTTTCCTTTTTAAGAGAACTAAAAATGAGTTATCTAATTCTGTAATTAGCATTCATCGCCAATTACGCACAAACTAATTGATCCAAAGGAAGACAATTCCCCTTTTATCACATCGAATAACTCAGATTGAAGCACTAGAAATAAAAAAAAAAATCAACAATATAAAATTGATAGAAAAAAATGTTGAACCAAGTATCGTCGAACTGCGGAAGTTTTCATTTAGCCGTTGGGATAAATCGAAAAACGCTCGCGGTGGACGATCCAAAATTCCAACATCCCATGGTTGCACGTCCTATTTAGAGAAAAAATTCTTATAAATATACCGAGCTGAGGATCAAATTATAAATGTCTAAGTTACAACTTAGCACTTTACCACTATACCATAAAACTTATACTAAATGGAAGTGAGATCATGTAATCATTAGATGAGAACTATGAAACTGCAAAGAAAGTTGAAGGATATTCTTATCAGGCAATGGAGATGAATTTGGAGGTGAATCTCACGATGTACCGTTAAGGATTTGAATTTTATAAGATCCACTTGGATCTGGTAGCAATCACTGTGATGTCAGACATGATTGTAAGAATCCAAAGTTAGTTTTGATGTGATCAACCAAGTCAAGTTAGATCCTGTTATGTTTGATACATTATGTTTAAGTGTGCAGAAACTTAGGAATACAAGAAATCGAGCGGAAGGTATAGCGGATAAGAAGTATAGCATGAGAAGCGAGTCGATGGGCTTGATGCATCCAAGTGATGAGAAGCTACGGAAAAGTATGTTGGAGCAATCCCAATGGTCCGCGGGACCATGTGTTTTGGTGTTTGGGCAAAGAGTTTAAGTTAGGTTCACCCTTGTATTTGATATGTGTATTTGAGTTGTGCAGGTTTGCAGGATACACATATGACTCAGGTTGATGGCTTCGGGTCCGGTGAAGGATGGAGCATCCGAGGGACCGTGGACAAGGCAGCGAGGACAAGGGCCGAGGGAAGCGACTTCGAGGCATACGCGAAGGATGGCATTGGGTACGAGCCGCGGGCTTGAATGCATCCGAGGGACGAGAGCCAAAGGAAGTAGGCTTGAAGGCAAAAGGTCAAAGCTGCAAAGGAAGAATCAAGTGAGTCATAAGGGTGAGGGTACGAGTGCACGAGAGATTGTACTCGGAGTAAAATCCTAGTTTTTAGGGTTTTACTGTAGCAGTACTGTAGCGTTACTGTAGCAGTACTGTAGCGCTACTGTAGCAGTACTGTAGCAGTCGACTGCATGTTTTAGCAGTCGACTGGCAGCGAACAGAATGTGTGGAATCGAGCCGTTGGGATGTAACGGTCGAATTTCCACAGAGGGCAGTCGACTGCATGTTTTAGCAGTCGACTGGTAGGCGGGGTTTTCTAACCCGTGGCCTATAAAACCAAAGCTTGGGAGCTTGGTTTGAGTTGACGAAATAGAGGTGGTTAATCTCTATTAGTAGTCTACTTGTGCCCTAGCGTCAAAAGAGTTCTTGTGAGGGTTGTGGTGAGGTTTCTCCACCCACAAGGAGCTACGTGAGCTAGCCGGAGTTTGCCGGGGAGTAATCCACCGAAGGATCGGGATCGTCCACCTTACGGACAGCCGTGGAGTAGGAGCCCTAATCTCCGAACCACGTTAAACGATCGTGTCAATTGGTTTGCTTGTCTTTCTCATTCTTAGTCTTTAGCTTTCGTATTTGTATTTGTATTGTTTGTATTCCGCTGTGCTAACAAATACGTAGGAAGCGCTTATTTGGGGGTGCCGTCTATCCAACCCCCCTTCAAGCCGGCCGTCCGATCCCCAACAAAGTATACCGATGGACGAGAAGGAATGTGCACGAAGTATCTAAGGGACGAGAAGCCAAGGAGAAAGTCTGCTCGAGGAGAAGGTCAGAGTTGGGTTCAGGTAAACTTAACTCTGGTTAACCAAAGCATCATCCATGCGAAGACCAGCCAGGAGTGAAGGTGCCTCCAAGGGTTTTGGAGGCGCCTCGAGCGTCGGCAGCCAAGTTGCTGCTTTCGGCACCCAAGGCACCTTGGAGGAACACGAAGGCGCCCTCACTCCTGTTCGAAGGAGGCACCCTCAAGGAAGCTGAAGGTGCTCTCAAACGTAGAAAGACGTTGGTTAGCCATTGGCTGATCGTTCAAGAGCGAATAAAGTTTTATTCACTAGGAGGTGTCCTGGAGTACTTTGGAGTCTCCTCCAAACAACGGTAACTAATCCCAGGAGGCAATAAAAAGCCTCATGGAGTTTGGAATTAAAAAACAACTCTGGTATTCAATTCCTAGTTTTTTTTCTAAATTTTCAAAGTGGGTAAGAGACTACTCCACCTTCAACAAAGGAGTCATTCTAGTGGAACTTTTTATCGCTTTGGCTTAACATCCACGTAGGTTGTAACTAAGTAAATTTATACCTTCTTACTTATTGTTTTAAATTTGTTTATTTTATGTTATTTGATTAATTAATATTGTAACTTTGCTTAGTTCAAAAGCAAGAGATTTTGGCTAACTTCTTTTCAAGGTTATTCACCCCCCTCTTCTCGGCCTAACACAGACCTATAATGATAGCGATTATTTTGTGGGCTAATGAGAAAAAGAAAGGAAGAAGAGAATCCAAAAATAAATAAATAGAAATTCGTCATTTGCCAAAAAAGAAAACTTTGTCAATAATAGAGGATGAATCTTCAAACATCTATATAGATGTTTATATATACTCTAGACTCTAAAACTCAAAGAAGGAAAGAAATCTTAATATATGGATTTCAATTCTTATCTCGTAAGAAGGAAAATAAATCCTACTAGAAAAGGAAAATTCTTAATAGAAATTCTAATACAAAGAAATTACCAAAACATGACACTAATATAGACAAACCCTAACCCATAAATATTAAAAATATCTTAAATACTATACAAATAAAAATGACTAAAAATAGTAAAAAGATCTTTGGAGTGTTTGAAAAAGGTTTAAATTGTGATTTTTGGGCCTAAAACTTGGTGTTACAAGTTCCCTATTAACAAACATAGATTTTTCAAATTTTAGACACGTGGGTGGTGACAGAGTCTGATTCTGAGTTCCGAGTCAAAAGTTATCATCTTGAAAGATTGGGTCTTCCTATGTTGGTTCTATATCAGTCACCCTGGATTGAAAAGTACTCGCCCTCGAGTTCGTTGTAGTATCATTACTATCCACAGAATAGGGAGTCAAATGTTTGACACTGAAGATATTAGAAGTTTTCAAATGACCAGAAAGGCATAATTTGTAGGTATTGTTGTTGATTTTCTATAGTATCTAACACTATCTGATCTTCCGATCTTTTAGCTTGTTATACTCACCCACAGGGAAACAATCACGAGTCGATAAAATATCTAACCTCAAAAAGTACCTGACAATAATGATTATCAACCTGTGCCTTATACTTGGTATTGCTTTCAAGAATTGTCAGTTTCACTTCTCATGAATACCTCAAAGATGCTTTGTCATCTCATCTGCTTTATGACTAAATCATCCTATACATTGAATAGGGGCTAAATCCAAACCTCCAACTGGGTTCAACCCAGAGACAATCTTAAAAGGACTCAAACCTATAGTCTTATTTCTAAATTTTTTATAGGCAAACTCTGCTTGAGGAAACACCAAGTCCTATTGTTTCGGCTTAGTTCCTGTTACACACCTCAAAGATTTCCCAAACTCTAATTCACCACCTCAGTCTGACCATCTATCTCGGGGTGGTAGGCGATGCTAAAGTTCAACATGTGCCTAATTTTTCTTATAAGCTTTTCTAGAATTAGCTGATGGACTTGGTGTCTTGATTTGAAGTTGTGGATCGAGGAATGCCATGTAAATGCACAATCTCCTTGAAGTAAATATGGGTATAGTCTTCTTGCAATCTACAAAATGCGTCATTTTTGAAAATCTATCAACCACTACTACAATGGAATCCGATGTTTATTGGGTATGGGGTAGTCCCAATACAAAATCCATGTTGAAATTGAACCAAGGAACTTTAGGAACAGATAAGGGAGTATATAAGCCTGCATTAGCGAGAACTCCCTTAGACTACTGACATACAAAACATCGATCTACAAAGTAAGTCACATCATTGGTCAACTTGGGCCAATAAAAATTAGCATAAATAAGTGCCAACACCAACATATTATTATGTCCAAAGGGCTCCTCATTATGAAACTCACTCATAATCTGCTATCTTAGTGAACAATCTGGGATGCATAACTGCAATCCATGACACAAATAACCATGATACAAAATAAAAATCATGATCGTGACCATCATGTACCTCTTGGAATATCCTTCCAAATGATGAGTTAGCTACATACATATCTAAAAAAATCTGAAAGCTTACAACATTGGTACTCATGATGGTGAGTAATGAAGAATGATGACCCAGGGCATCTGTGACATAATTTAGACTCCTAGCGTGGTGTCTTAGTGTAAAGGTGAACTACTACAAATAAGCCACCCACTTGGCATGTTGCCTACTCAGCTTGTGTTGACCATTGATATACTTTAAGGCTTCATGATCAATAAATAGGATGAGCTCCTTTTGTACTAGGTAGTGACACCAATGCTTCAAACACTGAACAATGGCATAAAATTCTAAGTTATAGGTAGAATAATTCTTTATAAATCCGGATAACTTCTCACTGAAGATATCAACTGGATGCTCAGATTGACTTAGAACATCTCCTATACCAATGCCAGATGCATCACAATTAACCTCAAACACTTGGTCAAAATCAAAAAGTGGTAGAACTAGTGCCTTGGTCATCTTCTGCTTGACCAATTGAAAACTAGTCTCTATTTTTTTAGACTACTTGAAATCTTGTTCCTTGAGACATTTGGTGATGTGAGCATTCAGAGTGCTAAAGTTCTGATGAACGGACTATAGAAAGCAGCCAACCCATAGAAACTCTTGATATCGTGCAAAGTCCATAGTTGAGATAATTCTAAGACTACGTCTATCTTTGCTTAATTTGTGTGCACACCATTAATAGACACAATAAAGCTAAGGAAACTTATCATCGTAGTAAAGAAAGAACACTTTTTCATATTGACAAATAAGCACTCTGTCTTCAGCTTTTCAAAAATAGCATAGCTTTGATTGAAGTGTGATGCCCATGTCGAACTGTAGATAAGAATGTCATTAAAGTAAATCTCTACAAACTTTCCTATAAAAGGTCGTAGGATTTGATACATGAACCTCATAAAGGTGTTGGATGCATTGGACAATTCAAAATGCATGACCATCTACTCATATAGTCCATGTTGCATCTTGAATACGATTTTCTATTCATCTCCAGGCCTCATTTTGATCTGGTGGTATCCACTTTTAAGATCAATTTTGAGAAGACTTCAGAACTGGATAGATGATCCAACATGTCGTCCATGTAGGGATTTAAAAAATTATACTTCACTATAATCTTGTTGATGCAGGATCATTAGACATGTGAGAGTGGGGAGGGGGGTGAATCATGTGATTTTAAAACTCATTTTTTTGACTTTTTAAAATTAAGTGCACAGTGGAATAAAGCTAAGTATAAAAGAGAAAAATAGAACACAGTAACTTTTTACTTGGTTCGGAGCTTTCGGTGACTTCTACTCCAAGACCTAGCCCTTTAGACCTATCTATGGGTAATCCACTATCAAGTCGTAATTGAATACACAAATCGAAGAAAAAAGTGTAACAACACCTATACTTTTCTTTATTTAATAATTAACTGTAAATAAAATGTTACCAAATACTTAGACGTAGATCTAAATGCGCTTGTGCATTGGTGTTGGTCTATCTACAGTAGTTGCATGTAGCAGTATCACAACACAATAGTAGGACAATGTCGGAGCAGTAGGATGGTCAAATATTAGCGTAGAAGAGTTGTGCATTAGCCACTGGTTGAACCCCTCTTTTATCCGATCTGAAGACTTCAGTCTTTATCCTTACGAGGGAACCTCCATCAGGATTCGAGGTGCCTCCAATGCTCTGGATCTAGTCATGGTCTCAACTTAGACTCCAAAATAGATCTAAGTTGGACTAGCGCTTACTGTTCCCTCGACAGGGGATGTGCTTTCACAAGATCTCTTTCCTCCTGTGCTTACCTCCACTTACTTGCCAAACATCTGGTCCTCTAGATCTATTTGGACTTTCTCTTGTCCTTCTTAGTGTTTGATTAATCTGATCTACTATGACTTAATTGCAATACTGAGTTAGCACAATAGATATAAAATAGTAAAGTAAACCAGTCGATCACACATGCTTGGAGTTTACTTCTCAAAGACTTCTCATTACATAGAGTTACCTCCCCATAGGGTTGCGTAGCTTTACTCACTAGGGCTTTCATTGCCTGACTTCACTCATTAGAGCTTAGCTTCACTCACTAGGACTTCCACTGCCCGACTTCACTTACCAGGACTTCCACCACCTAGTTTTACTCACTAGGGTCTAGCTTCACTTACTAGTGTAGGCCAGCTAGAAGAGGGGGGGGGGGTGAATAGTCTGCAAATCAAATTAGTACTTCTCTTGCTATCAAACTTAGCAAGGACAAACATACAGTTAAATAAATAAAAAGAAATGCATAAAATTAAAGTGAAGAGGTAGAATTTACTTGGTTTACAATTAGGGAGGTTGATAATTCAAGACAATGTAAAGTGCAGTACTAAAGACTCCTTCTTCGAGCAAAGCATCAGAGGTGGAGTAGTCTTTTACAGAAGTTAAAGCACGAAACTGAAAACAAAATTATGAAATAAAATACAAGTGTGTTGTCCAAACTCCGAGGACCAATACTCTATTTATAGCCCACTGGTTGAAGTTAGCTGTTGACTAATGTGGCACCTCCCAGGCGCCTAGACATGGTCGACTCGATCCACTTCACAATGACTCTTCTTTAAAGATTATTGGCTTCTCGGGCGCCTGGAGTTGGCTGACGTGGACTTTGTGCTAATCCTCTTTGACAATGGCTCGTTGATGTGGCCTGAAGGAATCTAAGCACCTGGATTTCGAGACTTGGTCTAGGCGCGTGGACACAATCAACTCAGAGGTTGACTTTGTCTAGTTACTTGGGTGATGTTCTGGCCATCCAGACTTGTGCTCACTCGAACCCAACTCTAGCCTTTTCCTCGAGTAGTCTTTCTCCTCGGCTTCTTATCCCTCGAAAGTGCTACACACATCATTCTCATATGCTAGTGTTACTCTTCCGCATCTCCTCGCCCCTTAGATGCATTGAACTTGTCGACTCATTTCCCCTGCCGTCCTTCTCACTCGCTGCGTCTTTCTCTTGACTTCTTATGCTCTTAAGTCCTTGCACACTTAGACATAAGATATTAAAATCACAGAGCCTAAATTAACTCAGTTGATCATATCAAAACCAACATAAGGTACTTACAACTAGGACTTCCCCTTACCTAACCTCTAATTAAGACTAGTCACTCAGTAGACTTTTCATATGCCTAAACTTACTTTTACTTAACCTCCAGTTAGGACTAGTCACTTAGTAGATTTCTCACCTATCTAACCTTCAATTAGGACTTACTCTTGCCTAACCTCTAGTTAGGACTAGTCACTTAGTAGACTTCTCACCCCCCTAAACTTCGATTAGGACTTACTCTTGCTAGTCATTTAGTCCTGACTAGACTTCACTCTTCCAAACATCAAGTTATATTTGGATTAACTCTTAGTCAACCTGACCCAACATTGGTATATTGTTAAATATCGAAACTTAGAGGTTGATTATACTAACAATTGATGACTCGGCTGTCAATGCACATACTCTTTGAACCATCTTTCTTTAGCACCAATTGGGTTGGAACTACACATGGGCTTATACTCTCACGAATATAGCCCTTCTCCAGTAATTCCACCACCTACCGCTATAATTCTTCAATGTCCTTGGAACTAAGATAATATGTCAATCGATTAGGCAAACACGACCCTAGAACAAGGTCTATCTGATGCTGGATATCTCGCATAGGTGGTGCTAAGAAGGAATGTCCTCTGGCATCAACTCATCAAAATTCGCTAGAAGTTGTTGTACTTTAGCCCGTAACTTAGCGTCCATGGAAAGGATATTACTCTAGCATGGCAACAAAGCAAAGACATTGCCTCTATGTTCCATCTCATCTAGGGACCTAAATATAGAAAGTAGATTAGTAGTTTTGACTATTCGAATTGGGATGATTTCTTGTTGCCGCAGCGTTAATACAATCTTCTTTCTCTCGATGTGAGGATATAAGTATTCTTTCATCCATCATGGATAACATTGCGATCATACTGCTAAGGGATTCACAACAGTATTTGCATGCATCCATAACCACTATATCACACCAACCACTATTAAAATATTTGCTACTAATTGAAAAAACTACAAGGCATCGCCTGCTTATTATTATCTTGTTGTCTTTATTCAGCCATGGTAGCTTGTAAGGCTTAGGGTGATGTTCCATCTTTAATTGCAATTTCTATACAATCTCTTCGAATAATACGTTCTCACAACTATCGCAGTCAATGGTCATCTTGCAAACATTATCCATAATGATGTAGGTAGTGTGAAAGATATTGATTCTCAACCACTCGTCGCCTAAATCGCCTTGGGAGTTAGCAGACTCTTGCACATGACAAAAGTCTCATGGCCATCATTATAAAGCATGTCGTCAGCTTCATACTTGGGTTCATCAATTGCTAATGTCTTTTTTTTCACGTGCTCCTCGATCAATAAATTTTTTACCTTTCAGTTCAGTAGGAGCATGTTTCCTACATTGGTTTTCCCTATGTCCATGTTCACCACAATAATAACACCTGATAGGAGCCATAGAATTAAATTGTGGTGGCTACTATTATGAAGGACAAGAATCCTAAGGGCGGACTAACCGACTATTTTGGTCGCCTCTATCCACTGGTTTTAGATATCTTGCTTTTTAATCACCAGTACATGCTAGTAGGCCTCTAAAATAGTTAACAACGAAGGAAGAATGAGGACATCTTGTAAGGCCAAACGCAACCCTCCTAAGTAACGCGCCATCATCTGCTCCTCTATCTCAGATAGGTTATTTCGAGCGGCCAACTGGAAGAACTCATATGTATGTTCAATGATAAGGGTTCTTGAAAGAAGACTCAGATCCACTATTTGAGATCTCATGATTATCCAATTTCGCATCGCCTTAGCTAGAGGTTGGGTTAAATCTATGACTTGCCTCTGTAGATCCTTAATCGACATTATGTTATGAACTCTACGATTATGGTGCTCGGCTTCGTCATCCAGAACTTGCCTGTTGTTGTGATCGCAACAACGTCCATGACGACCTTCCATTGGAACTGATGCTTGACTTTCTCAATCAGAACCTACCTAGTACTTTGATACCAATTGACACTGGGTAGGATATCTAACAAGAAGGAGGAATTAAGGAGAAGACAAGAAGAGAACCTGACAAAAATAAAGAGAAATTCATCATTTGCCAAAAAATAAAAATTTATTAATAATAGAGAGTGAATTTTTGAACAACTATACAAGTGTTTATATAGACTCTGGACCCTAAGACTCAAAGAAGGAAAGAAATTATAATATATAAACCTCAATTCCTATCTTGTAAGAAAAAAAAGAAAGCTAATCAGAAAAGAAAATTTCTTAATAGAAATTCTAATAGAAAGAAATTACCAAAATAGGATGCTAATATAGATAAACCTTAACCAACCCTAAATACCATAAAAATAAAAATAACTAAAAATAACAAAAAGATCTTTGGAGGATTTGAAAATGGTCTAAATGTTGCTTTTTGGGGTTCAAAACTACTAGATTATAGGTTTCCTAGTAACAAATCTAGATTTTTAAATTTTGCACATGTGAATATTAACAAAGGCTGATTTTAAATTTCGAATCAAAAGTTATAATTTTCAGAAGATTAGGTCTCCTATGGTCCTACGTCACATTGAGAAAGTGAAGAAGATGAATACATACCCGGTGAGGAAAAGAGAATATGGAGGCGATCTGGCAGGCGATCACGGCGCCATCGAAGGAGCATAACTTGAGATCATCACCGATGCTTCTTAACTCTTCAAATTTCACCTCTCTCTCTCACACATAAGTCACAATCTCTAGAGTGCCTTAAATAGTGGATAATAACTAGAAAGGGGTAGGAGGGAGTTTGCATGGACTTTCTATGGAGGTCCACTCTTATCCGCCAGATCCATTACAAATCCTATCCAACTAATGGATTTGAGTTCGTGAGAGGAGGCTTGTAGACCGTATAGATAACTTTGTCAATTATCTAAATCATGTACCTAATTTTTAAAATGATAAAATTACATATACTATATCCATTTTATCTATCCTCATTTATCCTAATTGATTGCTACACTAGGTATTATTTTTTTAATAGACTGATTTTTTTTAAAGACTTTTTCATATTAAAAAAATTATTGCTCTCAATATATCATACTAAATTAATATTTGAGGGCATTGATATAATTAAGAAAACTTGATGAATACATTGTAACACCCGTAAATTTTCTTTCCTCCAAAAAGAGCAAAAAGAAATAGGAGAAGAGAAAAGAAATAAAAATATGTGTATAAATGACCCGGGTTAGGAATTAAACCCTAGACCTCTTATTTGAAATTGGTTTAAGTAGCCATTAGGTGGTGGTAAAGCATCACATTAAGAAATAGAAAAGTATTCATTATATGTAGATTATATGCGGAGAGATGCTTCAACTTCCACTTAGTATAAAAGGGAATGAAAGAGATGAAAACCTAGCTTTTCATCTTCTTTTTCTCCTCACTAGCTGAATTCTCCCTTTTCCATGGGTGGTTTCGACCAAGATCTAAGATCTAAGACTAGAGTTTCCAAATATCTATGTCCTTCATGGGAAGGACCTAAGGGGTGAGTTTTCATAAGGACTCTTATGCACGTGAAGGGCGTCTTAGAGATCAAGGCATACAAGAGAGGGTTGATCTTCCCGACACCTTATAATAGTAAGATATAGCGAAAGGAGGTAAGTACTACTCACCTGCAGTATAAGTTGCTTCGATTATGCATGTATAAACCTCTTTGTTAAAGGTTGGTATGGTTGTATGTATGATTAAGAAATATGCATGTTAAGAAGATGTATGATATGATATGTAAGATGTCTTCTAAAGTTTTGGGACTAAGAGCATGTTTAGAGTGTTTTGTATTGCTTCCCATTTAGTTTTGGGGCTAAGAAGCGTATTCAAGTGCCCTAAAGTGCTTTCCTATAAGTGTGAGGGGATTAAGCGCACATAAGGTATTTGTTTAAATGACAAACAAGTGCAAGTACAAGAAAGCGATATTTAAAAGAAAGTATTTTACTTTAAAATGGCATGTACTGGACACAAGGTCTATGGGTGAGCTCCTAAATCACCCATAAGCTCCTAGATCGCCTAGTAGTATCTTGATAGGTTCGGGATTAGCTACCTCGGATCTTATTAAGGATACGCGCAAAGTGGTATAATCTTGAGCCCAAGCAAGTTATTGTTATTTTCACTAGTTATGTAATATAAAGTTTTCAAACTACGTTGTTATCTTAGTGGATGTTTCCTAAGGTTGAGAACCTGAGTTATAATGTGCGGCAATGATGAACTCTATAATATGTCAAGATTCCCGTTTTCATTACATTACTAGCATGTTTCTTTTAAGCTGATGTTTTGCATGATAAACCTGTTTAAACATGCATGTCATGCACATATTTCTGAATTATGCGTTTTAGCGTGAACTACTATCAAGTGCGTATTTGTGTTTTCCCCAAGCAGTTTGAAAAAGCATGTCTTCATTGTTGTGTTTTCATAAGTAGTTTTGAAAAGTCTACTCTTGTTTTAATGCTTCTTTTGTGAGTAGATGGTACTTACTAAGCATTCTCTTATAGATTTGCATTTCCTTGTACTGCAGATAAAGGTAAAGGAAATCTCGAGTAGGAGGAGGCGGCAGGAGTGATGATTTGTGTGTGTGTGACGGAACAATGGAAGAAGATTTGGGAACTTGTGAATATCTGAATATGTTAGAACTGATGTTAAAGTATCTTTCTCCTTTCCGCTTTACATGAAATGCTATCATTAGTTGCTTAGGAAAAATTTATCAGTTTGGCAGTAATTGGAGTGGCAATGATAAGTACAAAGGGGAGAACACACCTTTTGTAGAGTGGGGTGTGACCTCCGCACGGCCCGTGTCACGACCGTGTGGATTCACACGACCCCCTACCTCCTCCTCTCGGCCAAGGTGACACGGCCGTGTGGATTTACACGGCCGTGTACCTCTTCCTCTCGGCCAAGGGGACACGGCCGTGTGGATTCACACGGTCGCGCACCTCTTCCTCTCAGCCAAGGGGACACGGTCGTGTGGATTCAAACGACCATGCACCTCTTCCTCTCAGCCAAGGGGACACAACCGTGTTGATTCACACGGTCGTGCTCCTCTTCATTTCGACCAAGGGGACACGGTCGTGCCAATTCACATGGTCGTGCACCCCTTTCTCTCGGTCAAAGGGACACGGTCGTGTGGATTCACACGACCGTGCAGCTCTACTTGGCTCTAGGTCATGTCCTATCAGTCGAAATGAGTTAGAGTATACCTATGGACTGAGCAGTATATATTATGTAAGAATGACAAAATTTAAGATATAGTACAAAGAGTAACGTCTGTCCTATATGAGGTAAGGGTAGAAGGTCGGGCGTTATAGTTTGGTATCAGAGCAAGTTTCATCCTTCCGTCACACACATCAAACATTGATCCTGCCGCTTCCAAGTAAGAAAGTACATTCTCATGACTTTTATACATTTTATTTCTATTATGATTAGTAAGAACTGTTATTAGGATTAAGCATGCTTATACATGTAAGTATTAAGGGCAGCAAGTAAGAATGATGATGGGCTGACGCATTGTCTCACTGGTTGGTTTATGAATATGTAGATGGCCAGAGGACGACCGACTAGATAACCAAGAGTTAATGAACCTCAACCAGAGACGAATGAGTCTGCACCACCGCCCAACCTTTTAGAAGTAGTAGCTCAGTTGCAGAGATAAGTGGCAAAACAGCAGCAGATTATAGCCACCCTGACGGCTAACCAGCAAGCTTCTACTGTAGTCCCACCGGAAGCCAATGTGGTGACACCAGTTACGGCTTAGGTTCCATCAGTTACACCTGTAGCCCCAGCAAAGGTAGTGAGGCAAGAAGCATACCTCATCCAGTGACAGAAACTGAAACCAGAGAATTTCTCTGGCACCAATGAACCATGGGATGCTTAGGCATGGTTCAAAACCCTGGAGAGCATAATGGAGCTACTAGACTAGCCGGAGGTAGAAAAGATAAAGTGTGCCTCCTTCTGTCTCACTGGAGATGCAAGAATGTGGTGGGAACGGGTCAAGGCAAAAAGAATAGTGAATCAAATGACTTGATCTGACTTCGAGACTGAGTTCTTTAAAGAATTCTTTCATATGCGAGTCACGAACAAACATTACGATGAGTTTACGAAATTCCGTCAGGAAAGTTTTTCAGTTGACGAAGCCGTGAAGAAATTCAATAGGCTGATTCGCCTATGCCCCGAACTGGTCAGTACAGAACGAGAGAGGGTAAGGCTAATGCTCAAGATGTTGAGGCCAGAGATAGCTTTGAATGTGGTTGGCGGAATAAATAGACCACAGACTGCGAAAGAGCTAGTTAGTAGTGCCCTGATCACGGAACATTACCTAAGCAGTATCAAGCAGCAGAAGACAGTACTGATTGAGAACAAAAGTCAAGGGAGTTCTGGCACTCAGAAACCCCCGAGCCATGGTTCAACCTGGAAGGGGAGCTCCAAGAGAAAGCAGTGGAGCAATAAAAAGGGAGGATCCGTAAGCAAGCAGCCTAAGTATGCTACGTGTCCCACGTGTGGAAAGATGCATCTTGGAATCTGTCGCAAGGGCACTAGTGGTTGTTATACGTGTGGTCAAGAGGGGCATATAGCCAAGTATTGCCCGACCAAGATCCACCTATCTCTAGCACAACCTGTTCAGTATGGAGACAAGTAGGCACAGTTACACCAGATGCATGCCGCGTTGGAGGGTCCTTATATTAGTCAAGGCAGACTGGAGGCTCCACCAAGTGCTAAAAATGCTCGAGTTTTCTCCCTTACCAGAGAGGAGGTAGCAAACGCCTCCACTGTTGTCATAGGTCAGATACACATTTTTAGTCTATATGCAACTGTGCTATTTGATACTGGGGCAACCCATTCGTTTGTCTCCATGGCATTTGCTGAAAGAATAGATATACCCTCGGAGGTCTACGCGGACAATTCTTAACGACACTACTCTCGGGAGAGATAATGACATCTACGCACTGGCTACGAGCTGTGCCAGTCAAAATTTTAGACAGAGAACTATACAGTGATCTGATAATGCTGAACATGTCTGATTACGAAGTTATTTTCGAGATGGACTTTCTGAGCAAGTATGGTGCTTCCATCGAGTGTCGTAAGCAAAGAGTCCTATTCCAACCTGAGGCAGAGTCTAAGTTTGAGTTCATCGGAGAATCAAGGAAGAGAACCCAGAAATTCTTATTGGCCATAAAAGCTCAGAAAATTTTAGCTGATGGATGTACCGGGTTTCTAGCTCATGTGATTAATACCCAGCAAGAAGGAAACCAAAAGCTAGAGGAAGTTAGAGTCGTATGTGACTACCCAGAATTGTTTCCGGATGAGTTGTCAGGCTTAGCTCCGGATAGAGAAATTGAATTTGAGATTGAACTCATTCCTGGTACCTATCCAATCTCAAAGGCACCCTACCGCATGACTCCAGTAGAATTGAAAGAACTTCAGGGATAACTACAGGAGCTTCTTGACAAGGGTTTTATTCGCCCTAGTCACTCACCATGGGGAGCTCCGGTGTTGTTTGTAAAGAAGAATGACAGGTCCATGCGAATGTGTGTAGACTACCAAGCACTGAACAAAGTAACCATAAAAAATAGGTATCCCCTGCCAAGAATTTATGATCTATTTGATCAGTTAAAGGGAACCACAATCTTTTCCAAGATAGACTTACGGTCTGGATATCATCAAGTGAAAGTGGATGATGTACCGAAGACGACATTCCGAACGAGGTATGGGCTCTACGAGTTTGTAGTTATGCCTTTTGTAGTGACGAACGCTCCTGCTACGTTTATGGATCTGATGAACAGAGTATTCAAAGCATATTTGGATAAGTTCGTAATCGTCTTCATAGACAATATCCTTATATACTCCAAAATCCAAGAAGAACATGCTGAATATCTGAAGACAGTATTACAGATTCTTCAGTAGAGACAGTTGTATGCGAAGTCCTCCAAGTGCGAGTTTTGGCTCGATCGAGTGTCCTTCCTAGGTCACATTATTTCCAAGGATGGGGTTATGGTAGACCCGATAAAAATAGAAGCTGTGAGTAACTGAAATAGACCCAAGAATGTCAGTGAAATCAGAAGTTTCCTTGGGCTAGCAGGCTACTATAGGAAATTTGTAGAGAACTTCTTAAAGATCGCCTCTTCGTTGACAGTACTTACCAGAAAGAATAGAAAATTTGAGTGGACAGAGGATTGTGAGAAGAGTTTCACTGAACTAAAAAGGAGATTGACCAGTGCTCCAATCCTGACTCTTCCAGAGACTAGTGAAAGCTTCGATATTTATAGCGATACTTCTAAATTGGGGCTCGGGGATGTACTGATGCAGAATGGCAAAGTCATTGCCTATGCCTTGAGACAACTCAAGGATTATAAGAAGAACTATCCTACTCATGACCTTGAGTTAGCCGTGGTAGTCTTCGCTCTCAAGATTTGGAGGCATCACTTATACAGAGCTCAGTGCAAGATTTACACAGATCACCAGAGTCTTAGGTATTTCTTCACTCAGAAAGACCTGAACATGAGACAGCGGAGATGTCTGGAGCTGGTCAAAGACTATGACTGTGAAATCCTCTACCATCCGGGGAAAGCAAACAAAGTGACAGATGCAATAAGTAGGAAATCTTGTGCAACGTTATTGTCTATATCTGCTATGTCCCATCCCCTACAAAAAGAAATAGTAAATTTTGGGCTTGAAATTATTACTGGGCAGCTCTCCACTTTGATACTAGTGTCAACCCAGCTTAACGAAATACAGAAAGGACAAGATGAAGATCCTAATATTCAGAAGATCAGGCAGGGAATATAGGAAGGAGAAAATGCAGAGTTCCGAGTATCAGACTATGGGACACTATATTATGGTGATTGCCTCTGTGTCCCTAATCAAGAAGAACTACGACAGAAAATTCTAGATGAAGCCCATGGAACGCCCTACGCTATGCATCTTGGTTCCACCAAGATGTACCAAGATTTAAAGGAACGCTTCTGGTGGTCTGGAATGAAAAGATATATTGCAAGATATGTCAGTACCTGCCTGACATGCCAACGGGTTAAAGCAGAACATCAGAGATCGGGCGGAGTTCTGCAGTCTATCCAGATTCCAGAGTGGAAGTGGGAGGATATATCTATGGACTTCATAGTAGGACTACCCAGAACCACGAATGGTTACGATGCTATCTGGGTAATAGTGGACAGATTGACCAAGTCTGTGCATTTTCTAGCTATCAGAACATCCTACTCTATTGAACTGCTAGCGCAAATGTATGTTAAAGAGGTTATTAGATTGCATGGAGTTCCCAAAACCATAATTTCTGATAGAGATGGTCGCTTTACTTCACACTTCTGGGAGTGTGTTCAGAGAGCTCTTGGCACTAAGCTGCGGTTTAGCATAACATTTCATCCTCAAACAGATAGGCAAATAGAACAAGTAAATCAAGTTCTGGAGGATATGCTACGGTCTTGTGCTTTAGATTTCAAAGGGAGCTTGTGTCGATATCTATGCTTATCAGAATTCGCATATAATAATAGCTATCAAGCTACTATCGGAATGACATCCTACGAGGCTCTATATGGGAGGAGATGTAAATCCCCTATCTGTTGGTACGAAGGTGGTGAAAAGAAAGAAATGAGACTCCAGACAGATCTTATCGAGGACACCACCAAATCCATTCAGAACATTCGCCAGAGAATATAAACTGCTCAGAGCCAGCAGAAGAGCTATGCGGATGTGTATCGTAGACCACTGGAATTTGAGGTTGGGGACTCAGTGTTCCTCAAAGTAGCTCTTATGAAAGGAGTGATAAGATTTGGAAAGAAAGGAAAGTTGAGTCCATGTTATGTGGGGCCATACCTGATTACTCTAAGGGTTGGAAAGGTAGCTTATGACCTGGAACTACTGCAAGAGATGTTGGTCATCCATAATGTATTCCATGTCTCAATGCTGAAGAAGCATGTTCCCAATGCAAACCAAGTGATTTAGTCACAGCCGGTACAAGTTCAAGAGGATCTTAGTTGTGAAAGTTGACCTATACAGACAATAGATCGAGAAGTTAAGAAGCCGAGGAACAAAGAGATACCGTTAGTGAAAGTACTGTGGCAAAGTCAGCAGTATAAAGAGGCAACATGGGAACGCGAGGATGATATGAGACGGAAGTATCCACACTTGTTCTAAGTTCGAGGACGAAATTTTTATAAGGTATAGGGATTGTAACACCCGTAAATTTCCTTTCCTCCAAAAAGAGAAAAAAGAAAAGGAAAAGAGAAAAGAGAAAAGAAATAAAAATATATGTATACATGACCCGGGATAAGAATTGAACCCTAGACCTCTTATTTGAGATTGGTTTAAGTAGCCATTAGGTGGTGGTAAAGCATCACATTAAGAAATAGAAAACTATTCATTATATGTAGATTATATGTGGAGAGATGCTTCAACTTCCACTTAGTATAAAAGGGAATGAAAGAGATGAAAACCTAGCTTTTCATCTTCTTTTTCTCCTCTCTAGCCGAATTCTCCCTTTTCCCTGGGTGGTTTCGGCCAATATCTAAGATATAAGACTAGGGTTTCCAAATATCTAAGTCCTTCAAGGGAAGGACCTAAGGGGTGAGTTTTCACAAGGACTCTTACGCACGTGAAGGGCGTCTTGGAGATCAAGGCATACAAGAGAGGGTTGATCTTCCCGACACCTTATAATAGTAAGATATAGTGAAAGGAATTAAATACTACTCACCTGCAGTATAAGTTGCTTCGATTATGCATGTATAAACCTCTTTGTTAAAGGTTGGTATGGTTGTATGTATGATTAAGAAATATGCATGTTAAGAAGATGTATGATATGATATGTAAGATGTCCTCTAAAGTTTTGGGACTAAGAGCATGTTTAGAGTGTTTTGTATTGCTTCCTACTTAGTTTTAGGGCTAAGAAGCGTATTCAAGTGCCCTAAAGTGCTTTCCTATAAGTGTGAGGGGATTAAGCGCACATAAAGTATTTGTTTAAATGATAAACAAGTGCAAGTACAAAAAAGCGATATTTAAAAGAAAGTATTTTACTTTAAAATGACATGTACTGGACACAAGGTCCATGGGTGGGCTCCTAGATCGCTCATAAGCTCCTAGATCGCCTAGTAGTACCTTGATAGGTTCGGGATTAGCTACCTCGGATCTTATTAAGGATACGCGCAAAGTGGTACAATGTCGGGCCCAAGCAAGTTATTATTATTTTCACTAGTTATGTAATATAAAATTTTCAAATTACATTGTTATCTTAGTGGATGTTTCCTAAGGTTGAGAACCTGAGTTATAATGTGCGGCAATGATGAACTCTATAATATGCCAAGATTCCTGTTTTCATTACATTACTAGCATGTTTCTTTTAAGTTGATATTTTGCATGATAAACCTGTTTAAACATACATGTCATGCACATATTTCTGAATTATGCGTTTTAGCGTGAACTACTATCATGTGCGTGTTTGTGTTTTCTCCAAGCAGTTTAAAAAAGCATGTCTTCATTGTTGTGTTTTCATAAATAGTTTTGAAAAGCCTACTCTTGTTTTAATGCTTATTTTGTGAGTAGATGGTACTTACTAAACATACGCTTATAGATTTACATATCCTTGTACTGCAGATAAAGGTAAAGGAAAGCTCGAGTAGGAGGAGGCGACGGGAGAGGTGATTTGTGTGTGTGTGATGGAACAATGGAAGAAGATTTGGGAATTTGTGAATATCTGAATATGTTAGAACTGATGTTGAAGTATCTTTCTCCTTTCCGATTTACATGAAATGCTATCATTAGTTGCTTAAGATAAATTTATCGGTTTGGCAGTAATTGGAGTGGCAATGATAAGTAAAAAGGGGAGAACACACCTTTTGTAGAGTGGGGTGTGACCTCTGCACGGCCCGTGTCACGGTCGTGCTCGACCAAGGGGACACGACCATGTGGATTCACACGGCCACGCACCTCTTCCTCTCGGCCAAGGGGACACGACCGTGTGGATTCACATGACCGCGCACCTCTTCCTCTCTGCCAAGGGCCATGTGGATTCACACGGTCGTGCCCCTCTTCATTCCGGCCAAGGGGACACGATCGTGCCAATTCACACGGCCATACACCCCCTTTCTCTCGGTCAAAAGGACACGGTCGTGTGGATTCACACGACCGTGCAGCTCTACTTGGCTCCAGGTCATGTCCTATCAGTCGAAACGAGTTAGAGTAGACCTATTAACTGAGCAGTATATATTATGTAAGAATGACAAAATTTAAGATATAGTACAAAGGGTAACGTCTGTCCTATATGAGGTAAGGGTAGAAGGTCGGGCGTTATATACATAGGATATAGTTCCATATCATTTTTAACTCTCTAGGTCCATTAGCCGATTTTGATCGGTTTCAACACAATAAATTGAGACCAATAATTTTTTAAATACAAATCGATCTTTAAAAAAAAAACTTAATTTGAATTGATTGTTACAGTGTAGTAATCAATTAAATAATTTAATTTAAATTTAAAAAATCACTGCTCTTAGTATATTATGTAAAATTGATATTTGAGGGTATGGATATAATTAGGAAAACTATACGAGCACATATGACCTAGTTTTATGTCATTCTTAGCTCTTTAGGTCCATCAGTCGGTTTTGATCAGTTTCAGTCAAAATTGACTATTGGACGTAGAGAGCTCGAAATGACTTGGAACTAGGTCCTATGTATTCATCTAGTTCTCTTGATTATACTCATGCACTTAAATATCAATTTGGCATATTGAGAACAATGATATTTTTTTAACATAAATTAGATTTTTTAGACACATTCATGTTAAAAAAATCATTGTTCTCAATATTGTTGGTGCAACCTTAGGTCAAGGTTGACCCGGTTGACCTGACTCGAGTTGACCTGACTCGAGTTGTGTTTTGATGTTTGACGATGTTTGACGAGAAGAGAAGTTCTATTCTTGATGTTTGACAAGAATAGATGTTTGGGAGATTGTTGGTGCAACCGTAGGTCAAGGTTGACCTGGTTGACCTGATTCGGTGAAAAGTCCAAGTATGGAGACTTGGCACGGGAAAAGTCCAAACAGGGAGTTTGGCGCAGGGAAAAGTCCTGGTGAGTGAAGCCAGGCAGATTGGAAATTCTGGTGAGTAAAGCCAGGTGAAAATCCTAGTGAGTGAAGCTAGGTGAAGGTGAAAGTCCTGGTGAGTGAAGCCAGGCATTCGGGAAAGTCCTGGTGAGTGAAGCCAGGCAGATTGGAAATCCTGGTGAGTAAAGCCAGGTGAAAACCCTAGTGAGTGAAGCTAGGTGAAAGTCCTGGTGAGTTAAGCCGGGCAAGGGAAAATCCAGATGGATCAAGGGTGATCGGACATCTGGTGTTGGGAAGTCCAAGTAGATCAAGGGAGTGATCGAATACTTGGCACGAAGAGGAAAGTCCAAGTGGGTCAAAGGGATTGACCGGACACTTGGTGGGGAGTCTTAGCAGGTCAAGGGAGTGACCGGATGCTAAGCATGATGTACCAATAGGCCAAGGTTGACCGGATATTGGTTTGGAAGGTTTGGGACTTGGTTTAGGCAAAAACCAAGCTCTGGATCGGTCACCAGACCGATCCAGTGATACGCTTGTGTATTTAATCGGTCTGCTGACCGATCAGATAACAAACAGAAGGCACGCATCGATTACTGATCGGTCTGGGGACCGATCAGCATGGAGCCTGATCGGTCCGCAAGACCGATCAGGCGATATCTGATCGGTCTATCGACCGATCGGTGACGATCTTGAGGAGTGCGAGGAACCGCACTCAATAAGCCTTGATCGGTCGGCAGACCGATCAGAGCACGATCGGTAGCTAGCGGAGTTCGGGAGAAAGCGCCGATCGATCCGTGGACCGATCAGGCACACTCCTGATCGGTCTGTGTCGCAACGGCTATATTCCTTCATGTTTTTCTTCGCAGGTATAAAAGAAGCTACAGGGCTTCGTTGCTGCTACTGCTTCCTCCTTATAACTTCTGTTCTTGTGCTCTAGAGCTTCGCTCTTACCGCTATCGAGCTTTGCTGAGCTCCTCGTAGCTGCTGCTGGTGTGAAGCTGCTGCTTCATCACTCCAGTCAACAAGAAAGGCAAGCAAGTGTTTCATATTGTCTTTTGCTTTCTTGTATCTGTTGTACTCCTATCTTGCTTGTGCAAGAAACATTGTGGTGAGGTTTCTCCACCCAGAAGGAGTATATTGTATTAGCCGGTTCTCCGGGGACTCATCCACCGACGGATTGACTGGACTCGTCCACCTTACGGACACGCCGAGGAGTAGTAGCCCTAATCTCCGAACCTCGTTACATCGGTTTGTTTGAGGTTTGTCTTCTTTTCCTTCGTTTCTACGTGTTATTTTCCGCTGCGCTAACCTAGTTTGTAGAAACGCGACGATTTGGTGTCGGCTATTCACACCCCCCTCTCTAGCCTCCGTACGAAGGATCCCAACAAGTGGTATCAGAGCGAGGCGCGCTCTTCATCGGATTAACACCCGTGGGAGCACAAGCTAGAGAATGGATCGACTCGGAGAAGACATCACGTTTCCACCCTTCTACGAGTGCTGCGACTTCGAGTATTGGAAGGTAAGAATGAGGTATTTTCTTATGACTAACCTTGAAAATTGGAGTTGTGTTCAATTAGGTTTCAAGCCTCCTATGGACAAGAAAGGAGAAACCCTAGAGAAGAAGGAGTGGACCAAGGAGCAAATCCTCCAATCAACCATCAATGATGAGG
This sequence comes from Zingiber officinale, assembly GCF_018446385.1. NCBI lineage: Eukaryota > Viridiplantae > Streptophyta > Magnoliopsida > Zingiberales > Zingiberaceae > Zingiber > Zingiber officinale. The sequence continues at coordinate 36,727,557 of NC_055986.1, read as the reverse complement.
TAACGAAAATCATTGAGTTTTCTTTACCTAATGATATTTTGTGTAAGATAGGAGGATACAATAATGCCAAGGAGTTGTGGAACAACTTGGCCAAACTCCATGAGGAGAGCCCCACTTCAAGCCATGAAGAGGAGCCTAGTGAACCAAGTAGCTCACATCGTGGAGGTGAGGAATTAGAAGTTGAGGGCTACTCAACATCTAAAGAAGAAGAGGAGGTGAGTTCTTCTTCAAGATCGGAGCACGAAGAAGAAGCTTCTACCTCTGGGAGGGATGAAGAAGAGAGCATACATCCATCCTCAACCCTAGGTAACTCAAACACTTTGAGTTCAAGTAAATTGCATATAATGTGTTTCGAGTGTAGGGAATTTGGACATTACAAGAGTAAATGTCCAAAGAAGACTAAGAAGACTCCACCGGCGCCAAAGATCAAGGAAGTCGGAGTCCCAAAACGCAAGGGCAAGGAGCACGTGGTGTGCTTCCAATGCAAACAACGGGGACACTATAGGAGTCAATGTCCAAGGGGGAGACAATCTCACAAGGACAAAAGACCAAACACGTGTAAAGGGGGAGCGAAGGCAAACCCTAAGGTATCCTCTAAGGTTCATTCTTGCACTTCTAATAAGATACATGCTAGTAGTCTTATTGCAATTGTCAAGAATGATAAGCATGATAATCATAGAAATCAACATGTGTGCTTAGGTGCTAAGCATCTTAGCTTAGATAAGAACAATACTAGGAAGGCCAACCCTAGGATTAACTCATCTAAGGCTAAGGAGAACCTAAGTAGAAACCCCAAGACAACTAAACATATGCCTAGGAATACCTCAAAGAAGAATGATAAATTAAAACTTGAGGTATTAGAGAAGGAGAATCAAGTCTTGAGGTCAAGACTTGATACTTTGGAAAAGGCTCTTAAGAACTTAGAAAAGTCAACTCTAGGGTCTAAGAGTCAAAAACCCAAGTCAAAGGACAAGAGAGGTTTGGGTCACAAACCTAAGTCCCAAGTGGTCAAGCCCACTTATCATAATGTTCCATTCGATTATGGAATAAAATCTAGGGCTAGGAAGACCACCACCAAGGTCACAAGGGGAGTCACCCCTAGAGTTGATCTTGATGAGTCCCAAATGACCAAGGCTTTAAAGCCTAGGAGGGTCATTAGGAGGGTTGCTAGGGAAGTTATCCCTAGTGAATATTTAGTGAACCCAATGAGCTCAAATAGGTATTGGGTTCCTAGGAGCATCTTCTCTACCCCATAGATGGGTTAGAGAGTGTCAACTCCAATTGGAAGGGTAGTTAACCCAACTTTGAGGAAATTGACACTCAAGGAGCATTTTCAAGGTTTTGTGAACCTTTGAAAATGAAATGGAATAATCATTAATATTTACTCCTTGGAAGAGTAAAATGTGCCATCATGGAAAATGTTGATGATAATTTCAATTGGCACAAGTTGGGAAAATCTAGAGAACTCTTGAGGAAAAATGAAACATGCCAAGATTTGAGGATAAATTTGATCTTTAGGTGGCATGAATGAATCTAGAGTTCAAGAAGCGTCAAAATTAGGATTTTGACATTTTAGGGCAATCAAGGGTTAAAGCTTAAGTATTAGCTAAGACTAAGGATACTTAGATAGGCAATCTAGGTATGTCTTATGTATGCTAAATCTTGCCATGATTATTTGCCCTCACATGTCATGACATCATATTTAATTTATTATCATTTGATATGTCATGATAAAGCTTAGGCTCTTTATATGTCATGCTCTAGTTAAGTTTCATAATTTATGCCATGACATCATGACATTGGCACATGCTTTTATTTATGATATTATTTCATGCCATGTCATCATCTCTTGCATTAATAATCAATGAAATTGATTTAAGGATAAAAGCACATTTTGATATTGAGATCAAATTGGTGTTTAGAAAATGCATGAGAACTTAGCCTAAGTTGACCTAAACCCATATCTCACATCAAAATTGACTTGGATGTGTTTGATACACCTTAGATGTGTATGAGATATTAGGATCATGAGTTAGGATCAAGGTGCATAGTTCTTGTACCTAGATGAGACTAATTCAAGAAGGAGGATCATAGGGAAAGCTTATGTACAAGTCATGTACATTTAGCCCTAAGATTGTGGTCCTAAATTAAAGGGTTTAAAAAAAAACATTTCAAAATTGATTTGAAAAACCTTGATGAAGCCATTTTAGTGATAGCATTCATCATTGAACATTGTGATACGAAGTTTACTTAACTTTGAACTATTTCAAAGTCTTTTGAACTTTGTATCAAGATTTGAAAATGGAAGTTATTTTCATCTAAAATTATTTTTCCATGATAGTATATGGTATGAGGAATGTATCCTCAAAATTTTACGATTTTTGGAATTTTCTGTAATTTTCTGTGAGTTTCTGAATTTCTCCCGGGGAGAAAAATCAGAAATCTCTGATTTCAGAGGCTGGATCGGTCACCGGACCGATCCAGAGAAGTCCTGATCGGTCTGGTGACCGATCAGTGACGATCCAGAAAGCGAGGATCGATTTGGGAATCGATCCAAGGGGTTCCTGATCGGTCTGGGGACCGATCAGTGCGTGCCGAATTTCTGATTTTCAGCAGGTATCTGAAATTTCAATTTTTGGGAGTTGAGTTTCGGATCTCTAAAGGATTGAAACTCTCCAAGACATTGTTGGTGCAATGGTCAAGGGGGAGTTGGCCTTTAGAGGGAGTTTTACCTATTAGTCAAGGGGGAGTTTTTACTCCTTAAGACTTTTGAGGATTAGTGATATGGAATTGTCACTAAGTTGAATGTTGAGTTTAGTATCAAGGGGGAAATTAAGTGTTTCAATGAAAGGTATGGGACTTTCATTGGGAAGAAACTCTTGACCTTAATCCCTCTTTTTGATGTGTGTCAAAAAGGGGGAGAGATGTCCCAAGGGGGAGAATGGGAGAATGTTTTGGAAAACCTAAGTTAGGTTAACCTAACTTGATTTTGGATTTTGTCAAACATCAAAAAGGGGAAGATTGTTGGTGCAACCTTAGGTCAAGGTTGACCCGGTTGACCTGACTCGAGTTGAACTGACTCGAGTTGTGTTTTGATGTTTGACGATGTTTGACGAGAAGAGAAGTTCTATTCTTGATGTTTGACAAGAATAGATGTTTGGGAGATTGTTGGTGCAACCGTAGGTCAAGGTTGACCTGGTTGACCTGATTCGGTGAAAAGTCCAAGTATGGAGACTTGGCACGGGAAAAGTCCAAACAGGGAGTTTGGCGCAGGGAAAAGTCCTGGTGAGTGAAGCCAGGCAGATTGGAAATCCTGGTGAGTGAAGCCAGGTGAAAATCCTAGTGAGTGAAGCTAGGTGAAGGTGAAAGTCCTGGTGAGTGAAGCCAGGCATTCGGGAAAGTCCTGGTGAGTGAAGCCAGGCAGATTGGAAATCCTGGTGAGTAAAGCCAGGTGAAAACCCTAGTGAGTGAAGCTAGGTGAAAGTCCTGGTGAGTTAAGCCGGGCAAGGGAAAATCCAGATGGATCAAGGGTGATCGGACATCTGGTGTTGGGAAGTCCAAGTAGATCAAGGGAGTGATCGGATACTTGGCACGAAGAGGAAAGTCCAAGTGGGTCAAAGGGATTGATCGGACACTTGGTGGGGAGTCTTAGCAGGTCAAGGGAGTGACCGGATGCTAAGCATGATGTACCAATAGGTCAAGGTTGACCGGATATTGGTTTGGAAGGTTTGGGACTTGGTTTGGGCAAAAACCAAGCTCTGGATCGGTCACCAGACCGATCCAGTGATACTATGTATTTGATCGGTCTGGCGACCGATCGAGATAACAAACGAAGGCACGCATCGATTACGTGAGCTTCGGATCGGTGCGGGACCGATCGGCGCTGATCGATCCGCCGACCGATCAGGGATTCTGACGATCAGGAGGTTCCTACCCTGATCGGTCGGCGGACCGATCGAGCCATCTGATCGGTCCCCACGACCGTCGAGCCGATCGCAGCTAGCGGTTCGGGAAAGCGCTGATCGATCGTGGACCGATCGGGCACACTCGATCGATGCGTGGACCGATCGAGGGCAGCGTTGCGACGCAACGGCTATATTCCTTCGTGTTTTTCTTCGCAGGTATAAAAGAAGCTACAGGGCTTCATTGCTGCCACTGCTTCCTCCTTAGAACTTCTGTTCTTGTGCTCTAGAGCTTCTGCTCTTACCTGCTATCAGAGCTTTGCTGAGCTCCTCGCAGCTGAAGCTTCGCGTGAGCTTCTCGATTGGATTCTCGTCAGCTGCTGCTGGTGTGAAGCTGCTGCTTCATCACTCCAGTCAACAAGAAAGGCAAGCAAGTGTTTCATATTGTCTTTTGCTTTCTTGTATCTGTTGTACTCCTATCTTGCTTGTGCAAGAAACATTGTGGTGAGGTTTCTCCACCCAGAAGGAGTATATTGTATTAGCCGGTTCTCCGGGGACTCATCCACCGACGGATTGACTGGACTCGTCTACCTTATGGACACGTCGAGGAGTAGGAGCCCTAATCTCCGAACCTCGTTACATCGGTTTGTTTGAGGTTTGTCTTCTTTTCCTTCGTTTCTACGTGTTATTTTTCGCTGCGCTAACCTAGTTTGTAGAAACGCGACGATTTGGTGTCGGCTATTCACACCCCCCTCTCTAGCCTCCGTACGAAGGATCCCAACAAATATAGTGTGTCAAATTAATATTTGAGGGCATGTATATAATCAGGGGAATTAGATGAACATATAGGACTTGGTTCCATGTCATTCCAAACTTTTTACGTCCATAAGCCAATTTTGACTAATTTTGAGCAAAATTGATAGATGGACCTAGAGAGCTTAGAATGACATAGAACTATGTCCTATGAGTTTGTCTTGTTCTCTTGATTATATTCATGCCTTTAAATATTAATTTGGATTGAGAGTAGTGATATTTTTAACATGAATTAGATTTTTTAGACATATTTATATTAGAAAAATCATTACTCTCAATATGGTATATCAAATTAATGTTTAAAAGCATGAATATAATTAGAAGAACTAGACAAATATATAGAACTTGGTTTCATGTTATTCCAAACTCTCTACATTCATCAGCCAGTTTTGACTAATTTTGAGTAAAATCTATAGATAAACCTAGAGAGCTAGGAATGACATGAAATCATGTTATATGTGTTCGTCTAATTCTCCTGATTATATTTATGCCCTCAAATATCAATTTATCATATTATATTGAGAGTAGTGTTTTTTAACACGAATATGTTTAAAAAATATAATTTGTGTCGAATAAATTCATTACTCTCAATATATTATTTAAAATTAATGTTTAAGGGTATAGATATAATCAAGAGAACTAGACAAATATATAAGATCTAGTTTCATATCATTCTGAGCTCTCTAGGTGCATTAGCCGATTTTACCGATTTTGGCCAAAATTGGATGATGAATTAGATAGCTCGGAATGACATAGAACAAATCTTATGTGTTTGTCTAGTTCTCTTGATTATATTCATACCCTCAAATATCAATTTAACATAATATATTGAGATCAATAATTTTTTGAATATGAATATTTTAGAGTAATTGGTGTAACCCTAGGTTTTGATGTTTGGACAAAGATTTAAGTTAGGTTTATTGTTATATTTGATATGTGCTTATGAGTGTGTAGGATGCAAGTACAACAAAGAAAGTCCAAGTGTGATCTTGGTAAAGGCAAAGTCCAAGTGGGATCTTGGCAAAGGTATAAGTCCAAGTATGACTTGGCAATGTTGAATTCCCGGAGCGAGGGTCTCTTGACAATGAAAGATCTGACAACAAGGACAAGGCCAAAGGAAGATCTTGAAGGTAAAGCGTAAAGGATGAGAAAAACATCTGAGGGGCGCAAGGTTGATGGAGGAGGCTAGAAGGCAAGGTCAAGGTTGTACGGGCGAGGACGAGTGCATGAGACAATGTATTCGGATACTTGACACGAGGAAATCCAGATGGGTCAAGGGTGACTGGACATCTGGTGGAAGTCCAAGTGGGTCATGGAGGACCGGACACTTGATGAAGAAGTCCCAGCAGATTAAGGTTGACCAGATGCTAGGCAGAAGGAATCCCAATAGGTCACGGTTAACCGAATGTTGGGTTTGAGAACCTTGGACTTGAGTTTAGGCAAGTCAAGATTGGGGCAATCGATCGGCTGATCGATTGGGAAAGTGCTGCAACAAGCAGCGACCCAATTAATCGACCGATCAATTGGGAGCAAGTGTCGAGAGCACAGAGAGCTGTCCAATCGATCAGCCAATCGATCAGACACTGCCAATCGATCAACCGATCGATTGGTAGCTGATTTTATCGTGCGATCGTGAGAAATCTTGAATTGATCGGTCGATCGATTCAGGCAGCTTCCAACGAGCACAGAGGTGCTCTGAATTGATCAACTAATCAATTCAAGCCTCCCCAATCGATCAACCGATTGATTGGGATTCAACCGTTGTGCAGGATGCAGGCGATGGACGACTGCGATGGCTGGGATGTGACATGGCGATTGGGAGCCGCAGGAGCGCACAATATATAGTCGTTGCGAGCGTTTTTCTTAGTATCTTTTCACGCGTGATTCTTCTTGATTCTTCACGCGATTTCTCCACTGCTCACAGCTAGTTCTTAACGGCTCTTGGGGACAAATGTCGGTGCACTTCCAAGGTTCAAGAGGCAACAACAAACGACAAGTAAGCAAGAAGAGAGGGATTTTTATTTGTTTTTGTTGTATTTTTCTTCTTGTGTTGAGTTATTGTATGTGTGAGTGTTGTACGAGATTTCTCCACCTCCGGTAGTTACCGAGAAGGAGTGTTTTTATTAGTAGAGTGAGCGTCGTGTGTGGATCCTTGAATTAGTCATCTCTTCTTGAGGTGAATACCAAGTAAATCTACTTGTTAGCATTGTGAGTGTGTTTTCTTATTTCTTATTCTGCTGCACATCATCAAAGAAACACATCACTGAAGCGCGATGAGCTATTCACCCCCTCTAGCTACAAATCGACCCTAATAGAAATCACCCCAGCGAGCGGAGTAGGAGCGGAAGACCCAGATCAATGCGAGCAGAACTGGAGCGGAAGGCCAGGACGGAAAGTCAACGTGACGCCCAAAACCCTTTTGCGCACTCAGAGTAGAATTTTATCCGGAAAGCGACGTAGTGCATTCTGTTGTGACAGGGATAAAAGTTTATCCCCCAGGCGCCTGGAACCCTTTCAGACAACTCGACCAAGACTATAAATGTTAGTTGGTCCTAGGAATATCGTACCGGTGTCACTGTATAAAAATTTTGTACAAGTGTCGAACCTTTCCTAACAACCTATTGTGTTCTTTAGAAATTAAATTCGGAATCGCAAACGGAACTTAACATTATTGATTCCAAATTTAACTTATCTGTTTTTAGTGGTTTAGACTTGGATCACAAACGATGCTTAACATTATTGATCCAAATCCACCCATGTTACAAATTCAATTAAATATTAATTTCAGAAATCGACTTCCAGGTTAAACATGGCGAGGCACTAGACCTTCTTGGATATAGGAGCAACCACCACTTCCTAGACAAAGCCTTTCAATGAAATCTAATATTTAATTTCCTTATATAACCTTAGGTTTAACCAAAAGAAACAATCGAATCACAAATTCGAAAAAAAAAAAACACAAACTCGAATCACAAATTCAAAACCTAGAATTATATGCCTTTTGTGTTTGGTATTTCAAAAACTATACAAAGAAAACTAGTATGATGCGGAAAATAATTACTAGTTATACCTTTCTTTATAAGCAACAACCTCTTGATCTTCTACCGTATTCCTCTTCTTATCTCGGACGTCGTGTGGGCGACGATCTACCGAGACGAGAACCACCCAAGCTACCTTCTTCTACTTGTGAGTTTCGGCCACCACAAGAATTCCAAGAATAGATGAGGTTCGGCCACACCACCAAGCTCTAAGGGATGCTAGAAACAAAACCTCCTTTCTCTCCTTCTCCAAGCAAAATCCGGCCACCAACAAGCTCCTTGAGAGTTGATGCCGCCGACCACCAATGAAGAAGAAAAGGAGGAGAGGAAGAAGATGAGGAGGGTCGGCTACCAACCAAAGAAATAGAAGAAAGGAAAACTAGAACATAAGTTATGTGGTGAGACACCTCTACCCTCTCTTTTATATTCCTTGGTCTTGGCAAATAAGGAAAGTTTTATAAAAACTTCCTTATTCTCTTTGCCAATGAAAGGAAAATTTAATTAAAATTTCATTTCTTGTTTCTATTTGGCCGACCACCTCTAATCCTCCAAGGAAGGAAAGTTTTAAACACAAAATTAAAACTTCTTAATTTGTTTTTGGAAATTTTAAAATAAAAATTTCTCTTTAAAAAATTTCCTTCATGGTTGGTTATAAAAGGGAACTTTTATAAATTAAAATCTCTCTATTAAAACAAGTGGATAATTTATAAAAAGAAAAGTTTTCTCTAAAATTAAAATCTTCTTTTCAATCTACAAATAAGAAAAGATACCAAATCTTTTCTTAATCTTTTGTAGAAACTATAAAAGGAAAGATTTAATTTTAAAACTCTCTTTTAAAATTATGAGGATGGTTTCATAAAAGGAAAGTTTTATCAAAAATTAAAATCTTCCTTTTAACTATAAATAAGGAAAGATATCAAACCTTTCACTTAATCTTTTTTAGAAAGCTATAAAAGAAAATATTTATAATTTTTAAAACTCTCTTTTAAAACCATAAGGATGGTTATAAAAAAGGAAAATTTTCTCAAAGGATGGTTATCTTAAGGTGGTCAAGAATATCGGTATGGGTGGGTATAATACTTTATAAATAAGAGGCTACGATAGAGACCGAGAGGAGGAATTTATTTTGGTCTCCCGATGAATTTGAGCTTCCCGTGTTCGCCCCGAACACCCAACTCGAGTTCATCAATAATAACTCATTCCACTAAAGAGTTATTATTGAACTACCGCACCAATCCTATATTACTATATGGGCTCCTTCTTATCATAAGTGTGTTAATCTCCCTGTGTTTAAGATGTTGAATGTCCACTAATTAAATGAGTTACTGACAACTTACTTTAATTAATTTCTTAATCCAAGAGTATTACCACTCAACCTTATTGTCGTGTCGGACTAAGTCCATCTGCAGGGTTTAACATGACAATCCTTATGAGCTCCTCTTGGGGACATTATCAACCTAGATTACTAGGACACAATTTCCTTCTATAATCAACAATACACACTATAAGTAATATCATTTCTCAACTTATCGGGCATATTGATTTATCGAGCTAAATCTCACCCTTTGATAAGTCAAAGAAATAAATACTAAATATATGTACTTGTTATTATATTAGGATTAAGAACACACACTTCCATAATAACTAAGGTCTTGTGCTTTTATTAAGTTAGTATAAAAAGAACTTTCATTAAATGGTCTTGCTCAATACACTCAGAGTGTACTAGTGTAATTTATCAGTCAAGATAAACTAATACCTAATTACAGTACGACTATACCAATGGTTTGTTCCTTTCCATCTCAGTCGTGAGCTATTGTTTATAATTTATAAGGAATTAATAACATTATCTTCTGTGTGTGACACCACACACCATGTTATCTACGATATAAATAATTGAACAACAACACTTAGCATAAATGTAGATAATTTGACCAATGTGATTCTTATTTCTAAGTAAATATTTATACAAAAACTAGGCTTTTAGTATATATTTCAACAATAAATATAGCCCTAGTCCCAGAAGTTTAAATAAAATACTTGTAATTGATTTCTTTTCAGTCTTGTTCTGTAATTGAATGCTTCAACTTCTGTAAGAGGCTTCTCCGCCTGAAGGAAATATTAGTAAGTTTTTCATCTTCCTTGGATTAACAACCTCCCTGATTGTAACCAAGTAAACTTTTTGTGTCTCTTCCTTTTTTTATTTAGTCTCTTATTTCTTTTATGCAAGTGTTGATTCTTATAAAGCTATAAAGTTCGAGGAAGATTCATTTTTCTTTGCAGGGTTATTCACTCTCATTTAGCTGGCCGCTAAGAGTCCTACAGTTCCAGCTTATGATGATAAAAGACTAGAATTAAAGAAAGATAGTTGGCAGATATTCATAAGAATAAATACTTAATTAATATGCAAATCATATTATTTTATGAAATCTTTCATTGAAAAAATATACATGTATATCCTGCTATGTATGATTAGCATTTCGAAGGTCAATGCATAACTTTTAACAAAGAAAATTATCAATGAATCCATTTACAACGATGAAAGAAATCAAGAAAGAATTGATGAAACAGATCAACATAAAATGCGTCCCAAGTAGAAATATCACAAGTACCACTACGCTCTGGCCCGTCACAAGGAAAACTATAACCAAAATCCTTTTATCTGGTATTAACTTGGAACGACGTGCATCTAAAGCACCTTTTACTAAAATCAATATAGTTATATACAAACATAGAGCAATAGCATAATGAACCAAGGAGTTTCTAGGACATTCCCTAATTCATAAAAAAAAAAAAATATGGACTAGGAGATTTCGCCTGCTATGATGACACCTAAAATAATGATAAATCAGATAAAGAGGAGATACTTAAATTTAATTAAATAATATTAATTGATATTTTATTTTTCTTACCTTAATTACTCGATTACGGTGAACCAAAGACATCCCAATAGTATTTTTTTAATTAGTGTTATAGTTGGCGTTATATTTTGTAAGACCCTAAATGCTTTATAAAAAAAATATAATCTTAATTGGTTTCATTAACTATCCTGAGTCATTAGTTTGATTTTATAGAAATTTTTTTATCGATCATCAGGATAAATTAAGAAGTACACACGATGATTAATTTAGTATTCTTTGATTACACCTTCTTATTTGGAGGAAAAATTTCTATAAAAATATTATAATTAAAATTTAAATTATAAATATTTAGATGATAATCTGAATATCCAAATATTACACTCAGATCCAAGAACCCCTAAATGCTTTATAAGACTTTGTTTACCAGGAGAGGACTAATATCATTTAATTTTGCATCGGATAAAATATAATATTGTTTTATAATTTTAATTAATATATATTTGATTGAATTATTTTAAATAATTCAATTATATGTAATATATTTAAAAATTATCACATCATTTATTTAAAAAAAAAAAACTAACACGCATCGGCCGCCTTCCTCTTTTGCCGTCACTGCCAGCCATCTCGCTTAAAGTAATCGATACGACAATTTGAATCCACTAATCTACACGTGGATTCCACTCATCTTATTGTTACTGCTATTGGACGCTTTGCTTTCGGACCCACTTGTTCCTTACGTTAACGTTGGCGATTGGTTGCCAGTTGCAACCTCGATTGGAGTGGATCCTTCAGAAGATTTAAAAGCTGGGCTCTTTAATTTTTGCCCTTTATAGACTTGCGCATTGCCAGTCTGTTCGAACAGGAAACATAGAAGTTCTGGTTTCCATTGGGTGATTTTCTTAAGGACCCACATGTAACGGCTGTTTTCCCCTGTTTTGCACATTTAATGAGTCAGGGAATCGAGACCTCGATTACCACCGTCCTCGGGACTTTCCATTTGTTTGTTTTTTCAAAAAAAAATAAAATAAAAAAACGTTTTTTTAAATAAATAGCTGAAACCTGCCGTTTCTTTCCACATTCCTGCATCTTTGCTCTCCTCCCTGGTTCTTCAACGATCGGTCTTCCACGTTCTTCCATCTCCTTCGATCTCTGCGATAGGTAAGAAACTCTTATTTACTCGCTCTGGTATTTTGTCGATCTTGTTTTTTTTTTCTATTTGGATGCTTTGCTTGAAAATACAGTTTCTGATTTTTTTTTTTTTTTTGATCGGTGGATAGTTTGGGATAAAATCTTCCTTTCCTTCATACTTGTCTAGGGTTTCTTTCTTTGGTTTCTATAGTCTGCCTAGCGTCAACACAAACTTGTGATGGCTGGATCAAGAAGTGATGTATTTGAAGCAGTAATTTTTGTGGAAATACCTTTTTTGTTTATTGACTTTTATTGATATATGATGGCTTTGCAGATGCTGAATTCGCTCTATTGACTGGTAGTAGTGGAAAATACTGATAGATATTGTGAACTTTCTGGATCTAGTTCAGTTAACAGTGAAAGGAGGATTCTTGTCATTTACCTATAGATTGTTCTCTTTTGGTTTTCTCTCGGCGCTGTTTTGTTCACTGTTTTTGTGTGTGTGTGTGTGTTTCTTTGATTCATTCTACGCTATGCTGCACAAAGTTTTTGTTTGATCTATATTTGTTTGACTTGGTATGTGTTATCTAAGAACCTCACATGCATAGTTCTCTTAATACAGTAGGCTCTCTAACAGACTAGCACAGGGTAGCATATGAATCGTGAGGACACAACATCAAAATAAAATCTTTTATCTTTGAATATATGGAGCAAAAAGGATCCTTCTGGGTTTAATATGATTTGATGTTAGACTGTAATCAAATTATTGGCATTTTGTTGACAGAACAATGAATTAGAGCTGAAGTTCCACAATATGGTAGTTATTTAAGATATCTAGCCAATAGCCATACATTCTTAGTTTCCCCCTGTCATGAGACCTATAGTTGTTTCCTATTATTGAATATTAGATTCTCTAGTTTCCTGTTGTGATTTCAATATGCACCTAAAGCAGTTAAAATGTAAGTCTGCCGATTCTTTCTCTTATATATATATATATATATATATATATATATCCGTGACAAGTTGTTCGAGGCGCTTTGAATTAATCCAGACGTCTCGATTCAGTTTTTATTTTTAATCCAAGTGTCTCTATTCTTTTTTTTTTTATTATTTTTTAAAAAAAAATTAAAATAAAAAAATTCTTAAATCTTAAACCCGAAACATTCTAAATATATATATATTATATCCCATAAGCACTTAAAATTTTTTATCTTTAACGCTATAACTTAAGAAAGGCGCGTCCCTGAATCCTAAAGGGAAAATCTTATTAGCTTTAAATTCAATATAACACAATCTCTAAATTCTAAAATCTTAAACACTTAATACATATAATATACCTTGTGAGTATTTAAAATTTTTAATCTTGAACACTATAAATCAAGAGGGAAGTCTGAACCCTAGAGAAATTTTATTGGCTCAAATTTATTATAACTCAACTTCTAAATTCTAAAATCTTGAACCTTAAATACATATAATATACCCCAAAATTAAAAAAAAAATAAAATAAATACTGAATGAATCCAGGCGCCTGTGCTATGTCGTGCACGGGCACTTGGATCAACACCAAGCGTCCCAAGTCTAAGTTCGGACGAATCCACAGCAGAAGGTCCGCAACATATCAAATTTATATATATAGATATATATAGTTATTTCAAGTAGCTCTGCCTAATTTTCATTTGATAAGAGTTTCTTTATAACATGTACAGTTCAATTAAACAATGGCTGATGAAGACATTCAACCTCTTGTTTGTGATAATGGAACGGGAATGGTGAAGGTTAGGGATATTTTCATCTGATTATTATTTTTTTTATTCAGTTGGTATTTTATTTCTAGAATGGAATTCATTATCTTCATTGCAATAGGCTGGGTTTGCCGGCGATGATGCTCCGAGGGCTGTTTTTCCTAGTATTGTTGGACGACCTCGACACACTGGTGTGATGGTTGGGATGGGACAGAAAGATGCTTATGTAGGAGATGAGGCCCAATCTAAACGAGGTATTCTGACTTTGAAGTACCCAATTGAACATGGAATTGTTAGTAATTGGGACGACATGGAGAAGATCTGGCATCATACCTTTTACAATGAGCTTCGTGTCGCACCGGAAGAACATCCAATTCTTCTCACAGAAGCCCCTTTGAATCCTAAAGCGAACAGGGAGAAAATGACGCAAATCATGTTCGAAACTTTTGATGTCCCTGCCATGTATGTTGCTATCCAAGCTGTCCTCTCTCTCTATGCTAGTGGACGAACCACAGGTAATTTTTCACATAAGCTCACTACAAGATACAGTAGTTCATTTACTTTATTTATTTACCATAAATTGCTCATCTTACTCAAAAATAGGAGACAACACCAAACCCTACACAGGGTATTGGATACAGTTACACAAATATATGATAGGATCCTAATAATTTTGGCTAAATATTTTATGAAATGCCAAAGTACATTTTTGATGATCAAACCTTAGCTAATTTCTATTTCCTTATTCTTTGCAATTGATTTATGTTCACAGGAAAAATTTAGCTATCCAAGCAATCATACTTTTACCACTCGATCAAAACATTTTCCTTATTCTTTTGAAAATTTGTAGAAATCCTTACTGCAACAGTGCTGTTATTGTGAAATCTTTTATATCAACAAACTTGTATATGTGGTAACAGTGTGTCTGTTAGCAATGTTGTAAGGCAAGATTTTGGGTTAAATTAAGCTTTGATGTTGTCTCTCCTCAGGTATTGTGTTGGATTCTGGTGATGGGGTTAGTCATACTGTTCCGATCTATGAAGGTTATGCGCTTCCGCATGCTATCCTACGTCTTGACCTTGCTGGAAGAGACCTGACAGATTCCCTCATGAAAATTCTTACTGAACGTGGATACTCCTTCACAACTAGTGCTGAGCGAGAAATTGTCCGTGACATCAAGGAGAAGCTTGCCTATGTGGCACTTGACTATGAGCAAGAACTAGAGGCTTCCAAGACAAGCTCATCAGTCGAGAAGACCTACGAGCTACCTGATGGGCAGGTCATCACCATCGGAGCAGAACGATTCCGCTGCCCAGAGGTGCTCTTCCAGCCTTCTATCATTGGAATGGAATCCCCAGGTATCCACGAGACGACATACCAGTCCATCATGAAGTGTGATGTCGATATTCGTCGAGATTTGTACGGTAACATCGTTCTTAGTGGTGGTTCGACTATGTTCCCTGGCATTGCTGATCGAATGAGCAAGGAGATCACTGCATTGGCCCCGAGCAGCATGAAAATAAAGGTTGTAGCTCCTCCTGAGAGGAAGTACAGTGTCTGGATTGGTGGTTCTATCTTGGCCTCACTGAGTACATTCCAGCAGGTAAGCTCTGGTCAACTTATTATGGCACCTTTTTCCACATTATCATCTTTAGCCAAATGATATTTGTTCTTTGTCGCAGATGTGGATTTCGAAGGCAGAGTATGAAGAATCTGGTCCTGCTATTGTTCATCGGAAGTGCTTTTAGATGCTCTGGAGTTTATAAATGAGTCTGTTCTGGATTTTTGGTTTGCTTTGTTTTCCTTTCTCGCTGTAATGCTCGTTGATTGCCTTGTTACATCGCTCTTTGGGTAATATGTCAAGCACGTTAAATTTGAATCAGTTGGAATAGTTTGGAGACTATAATAATATTTTGTAAGTTATTTCTATAATGATATTTTGTAAGTTATTTTTTAATAGACTCTCTGTCTCAATCTTGATAGGACTTCGTGCGACTATTTTTTATTTACAGGCCTTCCCAAGTTCGGCCACTCGTGTTAGGTTGTGAGTTCAGGTAAATATTCAATAAATAAATTTATTGTATTATTGTTAGGATGTTTTTCGGAAGGAACATAAGGTCATTAATAAAGATAGTTTTATCTTCATGAGAATTTGGAGAAAGTATCTATATTGCAGGGTCTGAATAAGATGTATCGATAAAAATAGTTTCATTTCTATGAGTTTAGATATATAATTAAATATGCAAGAGTTTTCGGTCGGATAAGAATAAATTTTATAAAATCTTACATTTGAAATATGAAATATAGAAATGTTCACAGGTAAAATAATAAAAGAATAATTAATATTATATATATATAATAGATAAAATATATAGGAGAGAATGTAAAGATGATAGAGAATTTGAGTTATGTTATGGTATATAGAAATAAGTAAAATAAGAAATAGAGTAGGTATTATTATTGATAATTATCTAAAAGATGAAGTAGTAGAAGTTGTTATAAAGGGATATGATAATAGCTTTCAAGATAGTAGAGGTGAAATAAACTATTAATATAATTAGCTTATATGAGCACCTCAAATAGGATTAGATGTGTAGGATCGTTGCGCTAGAGGGGGTTGGGGGAATAGTGCTTATGGTTTTTACGTTCGTTTGAAAATGTTCGAGTAAAATGCAGTGGTATAAAAAAGACAAGACAGAAAGAAAGCGATCACAAACACCAAGAGTTACTTGGTTCAGAGCATGTGACGACTCCTACTCCAGGGCCCGCACGTGATAGTACTTTCGATGGATAATCTACTAATCAATTGAAATAGTACAAGTATGTAATTATAAGATTAAGACAACGGTAAAGTAAAGAATACTGACAACTATAGATTTGAAAGATTAAGCCTTCAGTCGTCTGAGCATCATTTGGGTGTCGAGGATGCGTTTCTTGTGTAGCGTGCAAGAACAGAAGTCGTTCTGAATATTGTTATGTAGCCCTAGTCGAATGTTGCTTATATAAGTTGTTCCGGGTACCTGAAACCCCTCCGGGCGCCTGAACCACGTGTCCCAGCCAATTGACGCGCTCCATGTAGGCTTATGGATGATTTTTCGGGTCTGGGCGTCTGGACCAAGTCCGGGCGCTTGGACCGCCTGGGCCCTCGCTGCCTTCCTTGGGCGAGGCTAGTCCGGGCACCCAGACTCCGGGCCACTGGACCAGCTTTTCAGCCTTCCTTTTTCTACAAAACAAAGTTAGTGTAGGTAATAAACAATATATATAATATAAATTTGGCAGCCTCTGATTGTCTGGTTCTGATTTTGAATTTCGCTGAAACTCTAGGTCGAACCGACGCTTAATGTTTTCTCTTCGGGGGAATGCGTCATCACTTACTCTTCTCAGGAGAGTTTATCTTTTATCAGATCGGTCCTCCACGACTATCTGGACTTTTGCTCAGCGTCCGAGACTTCAGGTCTTCATGCTGAACGTCAGCTCCACGACCTGTCCAGATTTACACCTAGTCTGCGATTATCAGGATTTTCACCTAGAATCCCCAACTATAGGATTTCGCCCAAAGTGCTCGACCTACCAAGACTTCGTCTTGCCTAACCGCAGTTAGGACTTTCCAGAACTTAAGATTACCATCCCCTAGGATCTAGGGTTACCTCCCTTTAGGGTTTTCTACCTGCCTAGAATCCACTAGGACTTTTACCTAAGAACACTTAGAACTTTCCTGCAAGCTCATTCAACCTTGTTAGACAACAAGTAACCTTAACTTTGGACTCTTTGCCATAATCAAAACTTAGGTTCGATCGTCTGGTGTTCCATACACCAACGATCTCCTCCTTTTTGATTATGGTAAGTTGGTTCAAAGTTAAGTAAAACATAACAATAATGTAAAGAACTTAAGCATGAATATAAGTGAAACAATTAAAAGAACTTATGCATAAGTAAAATAATTTTTAAAAAAATGAAAAAAATCTCCCTTATGATTCCCTTAATCAAAAGTTATATATTTAACTTAACTTTATCTTTCTAATATGTAACTTTCTCTCCCCTTTGACATAATAAAAAAGATACTAAATTAGACAGAAAAGAAAAAAAAATACTAACTCTTAATTTCTTAAATTTTAATTTGAAGCTCCCTTTGAATTTATCACTTTGAAAAAATTTAGCATAAAAGAGATTTAAAATACTTAACTTTTTAAAAGATTAAAAAGTTTAAATAAATGTTTAGTTTTAGAAAAGATTTTATTTTAAAAAAATATAACTAAATACTTAGTTTAGAAATATTTTCTTTAAAAAATTTAACTAAAGAATTAGCTTTAGAAAGATTTTCTTTAAAAAATTTAACTAAATACTTAGCTTTAGAAAAGAATTTAACTAAATACTTAGTTTTAGAAAAGATTTTCTTAAAAATTTAACTAAATACTTACCTTTTCGAAAAATTTGGATAAATTTAAATTTTGAAAATTCCTTAGTTTTAAAAAAAAATCCTTGTAAAAATACTTATCTAAGAAAATAATTTTAAATACTTAAAAATACTTTATCAAATACTTAGTTTTATCAAAACTTAGTTAAGTACTTAACTTTTTAAAACTATAAAAAAAACTTAGTTAAAATGAAAACTTAGTTAAAAGTACTTTTTCAAAAACTTATTTTTTCATATAGAAATATTTGAACTTCCTTTTTCAAATAAAATATTTAAAGCTACTTTTCAAAAATAGTTAGATTTTTTTAAAATAGTTAAATAAGAAAAATTTAACCCTTCTTTTTAAATAATTAAAAAAATGTAAAAGGATAGTTGAGATTTTAAAAAAAAACTTTGAGAAAATATTTAACTCAAACTTGATTCACTCCCCCTTGATTAATGCCTAAAAATTTAAGAAAATTATTTAAGTTTTGAGGGTCCTAGAGTCCAAGCAAAAAAAATAATTATCTATTTTTCTGATTTTCCAGCTCACCTATTCTAGATTATCAAACATGTTAAGCTTATGAGTTTGTGTAAAATAGAGAATTCTGAAAGATATTTAAATCTAAGGAGAATAATTTAATTTTGAATATCAAAATAGATTAAATTTGAATTTTTAAGTTTAAATTTTAATTTAAGAATAACTAAGTTTAAAATTTAAAATTTATGTTTTGAAAAATAATTAATTATATTATAGAAATTATTAGGATTAATGGTTCTTTTAAGAATTTGAAAGTAATTATACATAAAAATTTGAAATTATATTTTTGAAATTATTAGGATTAATTGTTCTTTTGAAATTAATTAAGAATTTAAAAGTAACTATACTTAAGAATTTGAAATTCATTATAATTTTGAAATTAATTAATAATTCAAAATTCATTATACTTTTGAAATTAATTAATAATTTAAAATTAATTAAGATGACTTCGATTAATTGAATTATAGTTAACTTAATTGAATTAAATTTAATTAATTTGAGTTAAATACTTTTTATCTTAAACCTAGGTCTATCTCACCTTTTTCTAGATTTTCAATCAGGGAACCTTATAAGTTTTGTGAGATGGTTAATTTTAATCTTTAATTTAAATTTAAATCTAAAGATTGATTTACATTTGAGTTAAACTAAAGTTTAACAGTTAGTCAATTAAATATTTATTTCAATCATTGGCTTCTAGGCTGTGACGAGGTAATAAACCTTCTAAAATTAATTATACTTAAGAATTTAAAATTATATTTTTGAAATTATTAGGATTAATTGTTCTTTTGAAATTGATTAAGAATTTAAAATTAATTATACTTAAGAATTTGAAATTCATTACACTTTTGAAATTAATTAATAATTTAAAATTAATTAAAATGACTTCGGTTAATTGAATTAATTTTAGTTGAATTTTAGTTAACTTAATTGAATTAAATTTAATTAATTTGAGTTAAATACTTTTTATTTTAAACCTAGGTCCATCTCATTTTTTTTTTTTTTAAATTTTCAATCAGGAAACCTTATAAGTTTTATGAGATGGTCAATTTTAATCTTTAATTTAAATTCAAATCTAAGGATTGATTTATATTTGAGTTAAATTAAGGTTTAACAGTTAGTCAATTAAATATTTATTTCAATAATTGACTTCCAGGTTGTGGTGAGACACTAGGCCTTCTTGGGTATTGGATCATCACCCACTTATAGACAAAACCTTTTAAAGAAATTGAATATTTAATTTTTTTTCTGAAAATCCTAGGTCTAACTAGTTAAGTGTGAATCAAGCATAAACCCTTATTTATCCTAATCTAAGCAAGTATAAGAGAAAAATAGTAAATCAAGCATCAATTAGGTTTATTTGTAAAGATGGTCTTTCTCTTTGCTCCCCCTAGATCATAACCTCGATAAGGTCTATCAAAGTAATGGATTTGACCCCTTGAAGATCCAATATTGATCAAGTTCAACTTGATTAGTCAAGTTAGATTTGGGGACCCATGCTTGGACTAGGTTCTTAGTTGATTGATTCACTAAAAACAAGTAAGATTTGAATCGATTTTTAGCCTTGTATCCAAGTCCGGCTCGGTTGTATACGACCCTTTGTTTTCCAAGAATCATATCAAGCTTCTTGAAACCCAAGGTGAACCGTTCCGATGTGTCCTTAAGTTCCTTGACTTGACTTTTCAAATTGAAATTCTCTTCCTCAAGTTGTTGGACTTGAGTTGAGGTTCTTTCTTAAATTTACTCCGTCAAAGAACTCAAGTTAGTCACTTCCTTAAGGATTGTTACCTCCTTTTGGAGTGACTTGACCCAGAGATTGGATTTAGCCAATTTTCTTAACAAGTATTCAATTAAGTTTAGTAATTCATCTATTTGAGTACCAGCGAATAGAGAACTTACAAAGTGGTTTGACCTTCAAAAACGGATAAGGATCTGTGACTTCTTTTGGACTCAATTTATGATTCCACATCGATTTCAGACTCAGACTCGATTTTGACAATGTACGCTTGTGCTGGTAGAGCAACGAAGCTTGCTTGCTCGTGTTCTTCTTCGTCTGACTCATCCGATGACTCGGACCATGTTGCCTTCAACACCTTCCTTCTTCCTTGCTTTTGGTTTGGACATTCAGACTTGTAGTGCCCCTTCTTGTTGCAGCCATAGCAGGTAACTCCAGACTTAGCCTTCGTGTTCAATTGAATCACCTTCTTCTTCTTAAGTGCTTTCCAAACTAGTTTGAATAGTTTGGTGGTGATTTCTTCTTCTTCTGAGTCCGATTCATCTTTAGACTCGGGTTCGGTCCGGCGCTTAGGCCTTGACTTCTTGTTCACGAGTTTCCCTACAAGTAGCGTAAAACATTTCTCGGTCTGAGTAGTATTAATTTGTTCATGAAATTCAAATTCAGAAAATAACTCATCTAATTTAATTTACAAAAGATCTTTAGACACTTTGTAAGCATCTACCATGGATGCCCACAAAATGTTCCTTGGAAATGCATTGAGTGCATACCTAATGACGTTGCATTTTCCACATTTTGTTCAATTGCGTGGAGACCGTTGAGGAGATCTTGGATACGTGCGTGAAGTTGGCTTGCTGTTACGAATCACAAGTGTACCGTTACGTTGTCAGTAATAATAAATGATATCGTATCCACAGGGACTGGTTATAATCACTAAAGATGTCTCAAAAGCGAATAAGCTAAACGATCGATTACAAGATCATTTACAACTAAAGATTAGATGTAAGGGTTAAATGCAGAAATTTAGTTTTGATAAGGTTCTAGGAGTCTTGGTTTCTTTGTGATATTCGTCAATGTAAAGCAATCTACCAATTCTTGTCCTCAATTGAAATGTATTCATAAGAAGTCACCGGTTATCTTCTTCAGAAGACACCGGTCAAGGACTCACATCTAAACCTCAAGAAATCAAAGAGTCATGATCCCTATGAAGTCCGTTAGCGGGGCAGCCCTGTCACGACGCCCCTTCGGTCATACGATATATAAACGCATCACTAATCGATTCACCTTAAGATATAGAATGAAGTATATCAATCCGTCCTACTTCTTTGTATGTTCTTGCTTTATCCCTAAAGGTGATCCCCTCAAAGGTCCGTTAGCGGGCAACCCTGTCACGATGCCCCTCGGTCATACGATTTAGCAAATTCCTTGGCAAGATTCCACAAGAAATACAAACAACCAATCAAGAATGGTAATTAGGCACAAAACATAACAATCCATACAAAATTGATCGATACAAAATATAACAATATCCTTGAATCAATAAGATGGCAAATCCATGAATCTTACATCAATTTACATCACAAATACTCCCTCCTTCCTAGAACAAGGGATCTACTCCATAGAGAATGAGGAAAGAATCGAAGACAAGAAGACCCAAGACATTCCGATCCAAATCAAGAAGAAGAAATAGAAAGGAAGGCTTATCTCAATACGACGAGTCATCTTTGGAACCAATCCTCCGCTCTTGAAGTCGAATCTTGGACAGAAATCTCCTTCCGAACGCTGGAAATTCGCCCAAGAATAGATCTCCCCAAAGGGAGAGCCTCCCTCTTTCAAAGAGGGAGAAGCTCTATATATAGAGGAGGGCATTTGGGCGCCACG
The DNA here is from genome assembly GCF_018446385.1 of Zingiber officinale. Classification (NCBI taxonomy): domain Eukaryota; kingdom Viridiplantae; phylum Streptophyta; class Magnoliopsida; order Zingiberales; family Zingiberaceae; genus Zingiber; species Zingiber officinale. Next base: position 36,705,526 of record NC_055986.1, on the reverse strand, counting down.
CGACCCAGGACACGACCGTGTGAGATCCACACGGCCAAGGTGTTCCTCCTCTCGGCCAAGATCACATGGCCGTGTGATCCTCACACGGTCGTGCCATTTTCCATTCCTGCTTTCTTGCATGGCCGTGTGAAACCACACGACCTGGTCAATTCTTGTCTCTGGAAGAGTTTCACGGCCCTACCACTCTTCGGCTCTGGAAGTCTACACGACCATGTAATCATACACGGCCAAGGCAATCTCTGTCACTGGAAAGGCTACACGATCGTGTAGCTATACACGGCCCAGGACCTCCCTTGCTGCCGATGCTGCACGGTTGTTGTCACGCCCCGGAGGAGTCTCTGTCCGAAGAAATTTCGACAGTATCTCTCCTGTACAGCAACAATCTGAAACTTTTTTACAGCATCATATACCTCAGCCACATGCGGCTGGAATAATAACAATAATAAAACAATCACCACGCAGTTAATATCAATTTCAGCCTCTGGCTGACACAACCACGCAGTTAAGTAGTAAACAAATAGAACAGTAATACGATGACTCGAAAACAACCCTACTCAACTACACTCGTAAAGCTCAAATCCGACAAACTCACCTCTTCTGCTGTCCAGGGGGGCATGGAGTAAAACATATCCAAACCATACCAAAGTCCATCAACGATAAGAATCCATACAAGATCCATAAGTAAAACCAATACAAGACTAAGACATAGTCCGATAGAGAAAACTAAAATAACAACTCGTGGTCTGCAGAGGACTAGCACTACGTGCAGTGGGGACTAGTGACTAGAACTGCCTCCTGACAGCATCAACCTGAAAATAACAACAGAGGCAGGGGTGAGTCCAACGCTCAGCGGGTAACAACTGATATGCATAATAAAGAATATAACAACTAGCACTAATCATGCATACAGTCTCCTGATACAAGAAAGGTAAATGCAACTGAGGAATGCAGGAGAAAAGCTGTACTAACCCAGACCAAGGTATAAGGGTAACAGGGTCGTCAGACCAAGGGTGTCATAATCCTATATGCATGTCAATCATATGCATCCATATAAATGCAGCAAGTAAATACAGCAAACACAAGCAATAAATGCATCATGCATATGATGCCAATGACATGGTCACCCCTGACGCCAGTCAGCCATCTCACACACAATGGTGAGTCAGAGTGGGTAGGGCTGTGACAACCGTCCACTCTGACATCACTGCCCCTGATGAGTGACCGAGTGGACGGGATGCTGTCGGAATATACACATACTCCTACCCCGAAATAATAAATGGGGGAGCGCAATGCTCTCATCTCCCGGTACACGATGACGGGGAGGACTCTCTGCCGGCTACCACGCTGAGTCACACTACCCATGAGCGGACCAACGGAGCCAAACAAAGTCCAACAACACTGCTACACTAAACCAACGGAGCCAAACAGAGCTCTGACGGCTACCACGCTGAGTCACTGGACCAACGGAGCCAAACAGAGAATCACACACTGCTCGATATACCACTAACCCATGAGTGGTGGTGTGTACAGATACATTAACTGGCGATGGCTCGATCAAACAATCGCACAACATGCAATCATGCAAGATGATGCATGACACTAAACATAGCAATATCATGAATAGCATAGCAAGATCCATACATAAATAAAAGGTGTACCACAAGTCAATGTATCAGATGGAAGGTACATAAACAGATAGGGTATCAAATAAACCCTAGGTCCTGAACATAATGTATCATATGGTTGGGTCACTACCTAAAGCATGTATGATCAGGTAAATAATAACATGCAGTGCATAATAAGTAAACAAGCAAACATGTAACAGATCATGTAGTGACCAACCGAAACAAATGGATAACACAATCATTGCTATATGTTAAACACATTATTATGCATATCAAAAGACATAAGTCAAAGTACCCACTTCTAATCAAAAAGGTTCGATTCGATAATCGAGATACTCGTCTCGCGTCAAAATCCTGTGTCAACCATATAATGTACATTTTTATTTAGCTACAAATTTAAACGAATAGCTAAATAAAATCTTCTAAATTAATTTAGGGTAAAACCCTAATCATTTCACTACTCGATTACATTAAAACCCACACATGAATCCAAGTTAACAATTCTTGCTAACTCAACTAGCAATCATCTACCACGAAGATCAAAAACCCTAAACCTTACCTCAAGTTCCACAGTTGTTGTTGCTGCTGGAGCAAGGCTACTAGATGGGGTTGCTGTTGGTAGTCAAGAAAGTCAATAGAATAACCCTTTCGGTTGAAATATTCACTGAACAGAACATGAGGAGATCAAGAATCTAACTAAATATAGCATTAGATCCCAAATTCCAATCCAGTACTCCCTTACCTTCAAGATCGCCGGAGATAAGAGAGTAACAAGAATAAGGATCGACCACTGATGCTAGGGCACAACACTGTATGGTGGTCGGCTTTAGGCTGCGACGGTGGAGAACTAAGTCACAACACGGAGGCAGCCGACGCTTGGCACAGGGGAGGCGAGAGGAAAGCTAGGATACGGATAGGAGAGGTCGGTGCCGAGTTGGCTAGGGCATGGCGTGATCTCTGCGCATCGACGTCCAGTGGCCGCTGATCGTCGCGATGGGGCCGAGAGCAAGGGTGTCCGGAGGTGGCTCGTCAGACCAGAGGAGGGGAGAGGAGAGGTGGCTCTCGTCGCCGGCGGTAGAGGGGATCAGCGTCGCGGGCAGAAGGCCAGCGCTAGGGCACAGGCGACGACGGTCGGCGCTGGGGTTTGAAAGTGTGGCGTCGGCTGGGGAAATAAAAGGATCGGCTCACGGCAAGGAACGATGGCAAAGAAGGGCTTCGGCAGTGGCGAGAAATGGCTGTCGAGGGAGGAAAGAAGAAGTGGTGAAGAGAAGGAGATGGCGCCGGTTTGGCGGTTAGGGCAGGGATCGGGAGAAGCCTCGGGCACACGGCATCGAAGAAGAAACGGGGAAGAAAAATGAGGAAATAGAAAATAAAGAAAAGAAAAGAAAAGGAAATAGAGAAAATCAACATTTCTCGCTAAAACGGGGTAGCCTAAATAGGCTTTTCCATGCCCCGTTTTTATCCCCGTTAACCCGTCCGTACGAGCTCCGAAAAATTCCCGAAATTTTTTTAAAAATTCCGGAAAATTCCCCTATTATTATTCTCTATTTTTCGGTATTTTACATTCTCCCCCACTAATAAAAATTTAGTCCCCAAATTTCATTATCTACCATTAGCAAGTACTAACAACAGATATAAAGTATAAATGCTGAACGGTAAATTAAATCACATACCTCAAGTGAAAAGATGGGGGTATCGAGCTCGGATAGTATCTTCGAGCTCCCAAGTAGCCTCCTCATCCGAATGATGCTGCCATCCGACTTTAACCAGCCGGATAGTCTTGTTCCGCAACTGACGCTCTTTCCGGTACAGAATCCGTACCAGAACCTCCTCATAAGTGACGTCAGGCTGAACCGGAACTGAGATATCTGTCAGCACATGTGTTGGGTCAGGTACGTATCTCCTCAACATAGATACGTGGAATACATCGTGGACGCCTGGGTGGATCGCAAATCGAGAGCGATGATCCTCCTGAAGTAGCTCCTGTGAGATCGGATGAGACTGAGGTACGTATAATCTGCCTCGGAGGTATATAATACCCTCCTCGTCTCGTGTGAACTCGGTCTGCTTCCCGGAAGCTATCTGACTGCCAATAGACCGTAAATACTGATCTTCAACCTGGGCCTCCTGAATCCTCATCCTGATCGAGGATTGAGCAACCATGGTAACCAGAATACCCTGCTCTGTCTATCCCTGCTTCGTAAGGCCTAACCCGGAGAAACCCTGAATCAAATATGTGACCACAACTCGGTGGCAAGCTAAAGCCTCTCTAGACTTCTAGCTGAGTGCGTCGGCAACCATATTAGTTTTCCCCGGGTGATAGTCAATCGTACAGTCATAATCCTTCAGGAACTCCATCCATCTCCTTTATCGGAGATTTAAATTCCTTTTGGGTAAAAATATATATTTGAGACTCTTATGATCAGTGAGAATCTCAAATGTAATACCGAACAGATGCTGCTGGCAAATCTTCAAGGCAAAATAATGGCAGCCAGCCACAAGTCATGTACTGGGTAGTTCTCCTCATGCTCTTTCAACTATCGAGAAGTAGGAGACTACCCTGCCGTGCTGCATCAAAACAGCGCACAAACCCTGTAGAGATGCGTCGGTATAGAGCACTAATCCATCCTCTTCAGAAGGTAAAACCATAATCGGAGCCAACACTAGTCTCCGCTTCAGCTCCTGGAAGCTGATCTCATAATCCTCAGTCCAAGTGAACTTCACGCCATTCCTGGTCAAGCGTGTAAGTGGCATAGCAATCCGAGAGAAATCCTCAACGTATCTCCGAAAATATCGCGCCAAACCAAGGAAGTTGCGAGCCTTCTCTATAGACTCCGTCTACTTCCCACGATAACAACCTCTATCTTCTGTGGAACCACGGTATACTCCTACTAGTGACCGTGTGTCTTCTCAAACATCTCACAAAAGACAACCAAAATACGCACTACTGATCTTCACATATATACGTTTTAGTCGAAACATCTCTAGAACTATGCGAAGATAGTGTACGTGATTCACCTCATATCAGGAATAAAACACAACGTCGTCAATAACGATAACGAATTCTGATTCAATATCCTAGGGATACCCAAATCATCGAGTCCATGGAAACATCTAACGCTCCGCAAGCCCTAATGGTAAAACCAAGACACATAATGTCCGTATCACAGACATTCCTAACCATAAGATCCTCGACAATAAACAGGTCTGATCATCAACGATATAAATCACCAAAGAATAAATCCACCAATGTGAGAGCAACGCTCCATCACAGAAAATACTACATATGTGGGAGCAACGCTCTACCACAAACAATCCGTAATATGTGGGAGCAACGCTCTACCACAAACCAACAATAATATGTGGGAGCTCCGCTCCACCACAAATGATCCATAAGTGTCCAAGGCACCTAACTATCCAACTAGAGGCTGCATGAGATCACTCAACCACATATCACTGTGGCCAGCCAAAGGTATAACAATCCAGCAATCAAATCAAACTCATCGTCAAATCTATCAACCTCGTAGTGAGTCACCCACCGATAAGAAAATGGGTTGATAGGGTAATCCAACATATGACATAATGCAGACACTCCACATCCTGCATTCAGCATAAGTAGAATCATCATGCGGCTACCAACAATACACCTGCACACGTGCTCACACAACATATGTATGATCGACATAATTTTCCAATTTATACACATCACACATACTCACAACATAGGTATAATTTATCGTGATACCTCCAACAATGCATATCGAACCCGTGTACATATATCAACATAGGTATAATCAACAATACACCTCAACAACACTCACATGACATATATACACCTATGCCAAGAGTATAATCAACGTAATACTTCCAACAAATCATAATCGACACGAGTATACACTCAGAACAATCATATAATAAACAAGATACCTCAAATATTATACCGAACACATCTGCACATATCACAACTCAGATTAAATCGATAAGACACCTCTAATAAAACACTCAAACACATGCGCATATTTCACAACATAGATTTAATCGATAAAATACCTCCAATAAATAATCAGACATGTATGCCTAACCACTCGGGTATAATCTACTAGAAACCCACAATAATCATAACTGGACAAGTATACACCCACTACGTGCAATTTAAACCGTCTATCAAGAACTCCTACAACACATAATAATCATATGAACACACTTCATAGATATGCAAAAATCAACATACTTAATCCAATCAACCTGACATTCCCTATTTTACCTTCTATGTTATCCAAATCCGACACAATACTCAACCATTTTCATCCAGCCTTGACATTGATGAAAAATTGGTTACATTTAACACTTCAATAAAATTTATATCCTCAATATCTGAAACCATTACTAATCATTCATATGGAGTTATATGATCAAAAAATTTTTTTTTTGCCAGGATTCACAAACCAATCCACTCATAATCAACCGGATATCATGTTCCATACATGTATCCAGCAGCCCCAGAAAAATTTTCAACTATGACAACCAAAGGCAGCACAACAAAAATCCTACCAGTTCATTGATCCATAATCCATACAGAACTATCCGAAGGGATCCATCTTTATAGACACCAGAGCAAGTAACAACTTGACCACCCCCAAATAAATTGTCAAATAACTAAATCAGTTCATGGGTTAATTCAACACTAATTACATCAACTCAAACAAGAAAATGCCAACCCACATAATATCATATGTATAAATGTGTACGACCCAAAAGAAAAAGTCAGAATTCAAAATCATCAAGACACTCTCATTTTTATCCTCAAAAATATCAGCCCACATAATATCAGATGAATAAGTCTCTACTCCCCATGAGAGCAAGTTAGCATTCAAAACATCAAATCATTATTTATCTACATAGTCCAACATCAGAGGAAGCAAATATCAATCTTATCATCCTGTTAACTAACCACAACTAACCAGATTTATTAAAATCTCATAGACACACTCAACCGTAAACTCTCTAGCACCCGATTTATAATCTAATCACCAACTATAATCATCAAACCTGTGAATATCATACATGACACTCACTATGTCACCATCAACTACAACCCAAATAATAGATCATCAAAATAGTTATCCACTAATAGATCATCAAAACAAATATCTAGTAATAGATCATCAGACAACCACATAACATTTACTCTCATAAATCATTAGAAATCAACACATCACAATATCTGATCTCACAATATCCCTCAACCTCAAACCATTCTCAACAATGATCAAACATGATAACTCCCCAATGACCAATTTTCATCGAATCAGGTACCCTAATATCCAAAAGATATGAGTATAAAAACTCTACTGGCTAAGTCAATAGGAATATGTAGGTATCATCCACTACCCAGCTAACAATAGCAGAGGCTGGTATGTGCCTCCATCTCCTACAGTAGTAACAGAAGCTAAAACTACTGATCATATGATATGAAAAATCACCAGAGACTATAATCCTTGATCTCTATTAAGGTCAAACTTACTCAATGGCTAACCCATCACATGTAATATGTGTTACAACAACCAGACAGGTACTAAACAAAGAATGCAAATACATGTCATAAACTATAAAATTAAACATCATACCTATAAGCCGTCTGGAGATGTTCCATCGCTGTCCAGTCCCTAACTTCTGACCTCAAAATTCCAAACATGAAAATCACCGGAAATCCATATAAATCCGAAACGGAAATCCATAACATATACATAATGGAAAAATCCATGCAATCCAAAATAACTACCCAGTTTGACTCGCAAACTTGGGCTAACCCAAATATCCAGAACACCAAAAGCAGGTGACGTAACCCGCTCTGATACCAATAAATTGGTATCAGTTAAATCTCAAAAATACGTAACACGAAAAATAACAAGTATCGCCAAACTTGGCGCTCTGATACCAAATAAATTGGTATCAGGTTATCCCAAATATCCAAAATATGAAAACAAAGATCGTAAAACTTAAGCTTTGATACCACTAAATTGTCACGCCCCGGAGGAGTCTCTGTCCGAAGAAATTTCGGTAGTATCTCCCCTGTACAGCGGACAATCTGAAACTTTTCTACAGCATCATATACCTCAGCCACATGCGGCTGGAATAATAACAATAATAAAACAATCACCACGCAGTTAATATCAATTTCAGCCTCTGGTTGACACAACCATGCAGTTAAGTAGTAAACAAATAGAACAGTAATACGATGACTCGAAAATAACTCTACTCAACTACACTCGTAAAGCTCAAATCCGACAAACTCACCTCTTCTGCCGTCCAGGCAGGCATGGAGTAAAACATATCCAAACCATACCAAATTCCATCAACGATAAGAATCCATACAAGATCCAGAAGTAAAACTAATACAAGACTAAGACATAGTCCGATAGAGAAAACTAAAATAACAACTCGTGGTCTGCAGAGGACTAGCACTACGTGCAGTGGGGACTAGCGACTGGAACTGCCTCCTGACAGCATCAACCTGAAAATAACAACGGAGGCGGGGGTGAGTCCAACGCTCAGCGGGTAACAACTGATATGCATAATAAAGAATATAACAACTAGCACTAATCATGTGTACAGTCTCCTGATACAAGAAAGGTAAATGCAACTGAGGAATGCAGGAGAAAAGCTGTACTAACCCGGACCAAGGTATAAGGATAACAAGGTCGTCAGACCGAGGGTGTCATAATCCTATATGCATGTCAATCATATGCATCCATATAAATGCAGCAAGTAAATACAGCAAACACAAGCAATAAATACATCATGCATATGATGCCAATGACATGGTCACCCCTGACGCCAGTCAGCCATCTCACACACAATGGTGAGTCCGAGTGGGTAGGGCTGTGACAACCGTGCACTCTGACATCACTGTCCTTGATGAGTGACCGAGTGGACGGGATGCTGTCGGAATATACACATACTCCTACCCCGAAATAATAAATGGGGGAGCGCAATGCTCTCATCTCCCGGTACACGATGACGGGGAGGACTCTCTGCCGGCTACCACGCTGAGTCACACTACCCATGAGCGGACCAACGGAGCCAAACAAAGTCCAACTGCCTGCCGGCTACAACGCTGCTACACTAAACCAACGAAGCCAAACAGAGCGGAACTGTCTGCCGGCTACCACGCTGAGTCACCAGACCAACGGAGCCAAACAGCAGAACTGTCACACACCTGTCTGATATACCACTAACCCATGAGTGGTGGTGTGTACAGATACATTAACTGGCGATGCGCTCAACAATAATTGATCAAACAATCGCACAACATGCAATCATGCAAGATGATGCATGACACTAAACATAGCAATATCATGAATAGCATAGCAAGATCCATACATAAATAAAAGGTGTACCACAAGTCAATGTATCAGATGGAAGGTACATAAACAGATAAGGTATCAAATAAACCCTAGGTCCTGAACATAATGTATCATATGGTTGGGTCACTACCTAAAGCATGTATGATCAGGTAAATAATAACATGCAGTGCATAATAAGTAAACAAGCAAACATGTAACAGATCATGTAGTGACCAACCGAAACAAATGGATAACACAATCATTGCTATATGTTAAACACATTATTATGCATATCAAAAGACATAAGTCAAAGTACCCACTTCTAATCGAAAAGGTTCGATTCGATAATCGAGATACTCGTCTCGCGTCAAAATCCTGTGTCAACCATATAATGTACATTTTTATTTAGCTACAAATTTAAACGAATAGCTAAATAAAATCTTCTAAATTAATTTAGGGTAAAACCCTAATCATTCCACTACTCGATTACATTAAAACCCACACATGAATCCAAGTTAACAATTCTTGCTAACTCAACTAGCAATCATCTACCACGAAGATCAAAAACCCTAAACCTTACCTCAAGTTCCACAGTTGTTGTTGCTGCTGGAGCAAGGCTACTAGATGGGGTTGCTGTTGGTAGTCAAGAAAGTCCATAGAATAACCCTTTCGGTTGAAATATTCACTGAATAGAACATGAGGAGATCAAGAATCTAACTAAATATAGCATTAGATCCCAAATTCCAATCCAGTACTCCCTTACCTTCAAGATCGCCGGAGATAAGAGAGTAACAAGAATAAGGATCGACCACTGATGCTAGGGCACAACACTGTATGGTGGTCGGCTTCAGGCTGTGACGGTGGAGAACTAAGTCACAACACGGAGGCAGCCGACGCTTGGCACAGGGGAGGCGAGAGGAAAGCTAGGACACAGATAGGAGAGGTCGGTGCCGAGTTGGCTAGGGCATGGCGTGATCTCTGCGCATCGACGTCCAGTGGCCGCTGATCGTCGCGATGGGGCCGAGAGCAAGGGTGTCCGGAGGTGGCTCGTCGGACCAGAGGAGGGGAGAGGAGAGGTGGCTCTCGTTTCCGGCGGCAGAGGGGATCAACGTCGCGGGCAGGAGGCCGACGCTAGGGCACAGGCGACGACGGCCGGCGCTGGGGTTTGAAAGTGCGGCGTCGGCTGGGGAAATAAAAGGATCGGCTCACGGCAAGGAGCGACAACAGAGAAGGGCTTCGGCAGTGGCAAGAAATGGCTATCGAGGGAGGAAAGAAGAAGTGGTGAAGGGAAGGAGAAGGCGCCGGTTTGGCGGTTAGGGCAGGGATCGGGAGAAGCCTCAGGCACACGACATCGAAGAAGAAACGGGGAAGAAAAATGAGGAAATAGAAAATAAAGAAAAGAAAAGAAAAGGAAATAGAGAAAATCAACATTTCCTCGCTAAAACGGGGTAGCCTAAACAGGCTTTTTCAGGCCCCGTTTTTATCCCCGTTAACTCGTCCGTACGAGCTCCGAAAAATTCTCGAAATTTTTTCAAAAATTCTGAAAAATTCCCCTATTATTATTCTCTATTTTTCGGTATTTTACAGTTGTGCCATGACCACATGGCCAGGGTCATTCCCCTTTGCAAGGCTGTGTGTCACTCATTGCCCAAGTCATTTTTCCTCCATTTGGTTGTAGAATCAGCCACAGACATCAATTCTTCTCCAAATTCGACTCCTGAAAGCATAAAATGTACAAAAGTATATCTCCGAACAAAGAAAAGTATTTATGCTAAAAGCAAAGCAAGGGACATGAAAGTGTATAGATAAAGCATGTATAAAACATAAGAATGTCAAAATATGATAAACAAGTGTATAAAATCTACGCACATCACTTGCCGATTCACCTTTCTACATTTTTATATTATAAGGTTTATTTAATATCAAATCATGTTTGCTTACCTTCGTGTAAGAAGTTCCCTCGTGCAGTTCAATCAACTTTTCCCACAACTCCTTTGTGCTTGAGAATAGACCGACTCGGTTCAACTCTTCTTTTGTTAGTCCATATTGTAGAGTGCATGTTGCTTTGGCATCGACCTCGATCTTCTTCATCAGATTTGTGTCCCAGTTCTCGCATGATACTAGTTTTCTAGTGTCGTCGAGAGGGAGGACAAGCCCTATTTAGATGATTATCCATATCTCAACTTGTGTCTTGAGGTGGTACTCCATTCAGCTCTTCCAGTAGTAGAAGTTTTCGCCGGAGAAGAGGGGAGGGCGTGCAATGCTATACCCTTCTTGATGGGTCATTTATTGAACAAATCTAGCACACAATAAAAATAAGTAAACTTGTCCCAAGACTTGGTCTTGGATTAGCAATGGTGGGGAAAAATAAAATAATATTTTACTAATTTTGAGAAAAATAATAAATAATAAAAAAATATTATTTCAAATTTTATTAAATGTGATATTTTGTCAATACTGATCAATGGTGAAAAAATAAAATGTTTTTTTTTCAAAAAATTGGAGGAAAAAAACAAAATGCGTAAGAATTTATTTTTTGAAAAAATAGACAAAAAAGCAAAAATTGCTCAATGGTAGTTGTATCGATTCAGAGCGACTCTGCTCTAATATCAATTGTAGGATCATTGCGCTAGAGGGGGTGAATAGTGCTTATGGCTTTCACATTCATTTGAAAATGTTCAAGTAAAGAGCAGCGGAATAAGAAAGACAAGCCAGAAAGAAAGCAATCGTGAACACCAAGAGTTACTTGGTTCGGAACCTGTAACGACTCCTTCTCCAAGGCCCGCACGTGAGAGTGCTTTCGATGGGCAATCCACTAATCAATTGAAATATTACAAGTTTGTAATTACAATATTAAGACAACTGTAAAGTAAAGAATACTGACAACTACAGATTTAAAAGATTAAGCCTTTAGTCGTCGGAGCAGCGTTTGGGCATCGAGAATGCGTTTCCTGAGCAGCACGCAAGAGTAGAAGTCATTCTGAATGTTGTTATGTAGCCCCTGGTTGAATGCTGCTTATATAAGTTGTTCTAGGCGCCTAAAACCCCTCTGGGTGCTTGGACCACGTGTCCCGACCGATCGACACGCTCCATATAGGCTTATGGATGATTTTTCGGGTCCAGGCACCTGGATCGCCTGGGCGCCCACCACCTGCCCTGGGCGAGGCTAGTCCGAGCGCTCGGACCAGCTTTGGGCACTTGGAGCTGGTCCGGGCGCCCGGACTAGCTTTTTCAGCCTCCCTTTTTTCTACAAAACAAAATTAGTCTAGACAATAAACAATTTATATAATATAAATTTGACAGCCTCTGGCTGTCTGATTTTGACTTTGAATTTTGCTAGAACTCTAGGTCGAACCGACGCTCAATGTTTCCTCTTCGGGGGAACACGTCCTCACCTACTCCTCTCAGGAGAGTTTATCTTCTGCCAAATCGATCTTCCACGACCATCTAGACTTTTGCTCAGCGTCCGAGACTTCAAGTCTTCATGCTGAACATCCGCTCCATGACTCGTCCAGACTTCTACTTGATTTGTGACCACCAGGATTTTCACCTAGAGTCTCCGACTCTAGGATTTCACCTAAAGTGCTCGACCCGCCAAGGCTTTGCCTTGTCTAACTGCAGTTAGGACTTTTCATAACCTTGGGTTACTACCCCTATGACCTAGGGTACATCTCTTAGGGTTTTCCATCTGCCTAGAATCCACTAGGAATTTTGGCTAAGAACACTTAGGACTTTCCTGCAAGCTCATTCAACTTTGTTAGACAACAAGTAACCTTAACTTTGGACCCTTTACCATAATCAAAACTTATATTTGATCGTTTGGTGATCCCTGCACCAACAAGATGAACATGCTAAATCTAGATTTTGTGACAATCTAAATGAAGTATTACAAAATATTCTGCTAATTGAAATGATTTTAATATAAGAAGATTTAATTGTAGTAAAAGGTGATTACGCTCACCCTGACTCCCTTCACATTTCGTTCGTACGTTATGTGAAAAGAGATAAATCACAGGACAACTTATAGTCAATCACCAAGTGGCTAGGGGTAATAGAAGTGAAAAATGAGGAATATGACATGGTACATGAGTGTTATGAGTTTGGAATAAGAATTAAAGAAAGAAAAACTATATTAGATTTTGCGAGAATATATATGATTTTATATTAATTAATAAAAAAAGAGAGAAGAACATTTGATCACATTCAAAAGTGGAGATAATAAATCACAAATTGATTTTGGAGATAATAAATCACAAATTGATTTTCTTATGGTTAAGAAAAATGATAGAAAAATTTGTAAAGAATCTAAAGATTGCAATTTGCAAGGTCATTTCTGGAAAAAATTTAACTGTCTAACATAAGCTAGTAGTGTTGGATATACGACTCAAACAGAGTATCAATAAAAGAAAAATATATACGACTCTTAGAATTAAATGATGGAAGTTAAAGGATAAAAAAGAAAACATATTTAAAGATGGAATATGATTACAAGTATTAGGACAAATGTATGGTGATTCGAATATGACATGAGATAATATAGTGTCAAAGTTGAAAATAATAGTTAAGAGTATATTCGGTGAATCAAAAAGACGTGCACTAATAAGTAAAGAATCTTAGTGGTGGAATAAGAAAATACAAGGGAAAGTGATGGGAAAATAAATAGCCTATATGGAAATATACTTTTAAGAGCGAGAACAACTTTAAAAAAATATATAGTAGCCATGTTAAAAAGTAGTGAATGAAACTAAAAATGAAAATTCTAAATGCTTATATCAAAATTTTTGTATAAAAGAATGAGAAAGTAATATTTATAAAATAGCTAAAGCGAGAGAAGAAGACAAGAAATCTTATCCAAATTATGCTTATATCAAAATTTTTGTATAAAAGAATGAGAAAGTAATATTTATAAAATAGCTAAAGCGAAAGAAGAAGACAAGAAATCTTATCCAAATTAGATATATTAAAAATTAATGTAATAGAGTATTTGTAAATGGTGAGAAAATAAAAGAGCGATGAAAAATATTTTTTCATTAAATTTTTAATAAAAGCTTAGATGATCAACTTAATTTAGATAATTTAAGTAGGTCAGATGAGTATAGAACTTTAAGTTTATATCCTAGAATTCAAACTATAAATTTAGAACATGCTTTAAATGAGATGTAAAATGAAAAAACAGTCGGACCAGATGATATTCCGATATAAGTATGGAAATACCTTGGGAAATAAAGTATTGAATGACTCACAAAGTTATTCAATGTGATATTGAAAACTAAAAAAATATCCGATTAATGGAGGGTAAGTACTTTAGATCCTTAATATAAGAAAAAAAGGAGACCTACAGAATTGTGTAAATTCTATAAATAACAAACTATGAGTCATACCATAAAACTTTAGGAAAATATAATAGAAAAAAGATTAAGAGAGGAGATAACGATAATCAAAAATTAATTTGAATTTATACTTGGAAGGTCGACAATAGAATTATACATCTTTTTAGACGACTAATTAAAAAGTATCGAGAATAGAAGCATGACTTACACATGATATTTATTGACATAGAAAAAACATATGATAGAATTACAAGGAAAATTATACGAAGAATGCTAGAAAATAGAGGTATTAGCATAACATATATTGAACTAATTAAGGATATATATGAGAATGTAATGATAAGAGTAAAGACTTCAGGTGGATTAACTGAAGTGTTTCCATAAAGATATGATTATATCAAGGATTAGCTATAAATCTTTATCTTTTTACACTAATTATAGGTACACTCACCGGACACATCCAAAATACAATATCGTGATACATGTTGTTTGTAGATAATATTGTTTTGGTAGATGAGATAGGTGAAGAAGTAAATGCTAAATTCGAATCTTGGTGGGAAACACTAGAAGTAAAAGGTTTAGACTTAGAAAAGTAAAAATAAAATATATGAAATTTAAATTTAACAATATTAAACATGATACAAATTAATATAGAAGATTACAAGCTCTAACTACGAGTTTTAAGTGTTTAAGATTATTTTTATAAAATAATGGAGGGATTGAGAAAGATATTTTACATAGAATACAATGATTGAAATGAAGGAGTAAAATCGTAAAGTATTTTTAAGACTTAATTTTTTTTTTTCAAAATAGTGGTTAGATCTACTATATTATATGGAGTAAAATCAACGTCTATGACGTGAACACATGAGCAGAAGATAAAAATTATAGAAATGAGGACGTTAAAGTGAATGTACGAATATACAGAGATAGATAAGATAAAAATGAAAATATTAGAGAGAGTCAAAGTTACATCTATTAAGAAAAATTTTTAGGAAACATGTTTAAGATGATACAAATATATATTTAGATGATCAATAAATATTCGAATTAGGTAAAATGAAACTATGATAAATATCCATATTAAAGGAAAAAAATAAAAAAACTTGATTAATAAAAATAAAATAAAATAAAATTTATTTAAATATAAATAATAATATAGTAGCAAATAGAACTTAAAAAAAAAAATTATACAATTGACTCATCTAATGGGATAAAATTATTGTTGTTGTATTTTACTTACCTTCCAAATTGTTGTTGTTGTATTTTACTTACCTTTCAAAGTTTGTTGACATTTTATATTTGAAAATTGCATCTCTTATAGGCAAAAATCAAAACAGCTCTCTGTTGTAGTTAAAAGGGCATTTAAAAAAAATATTACATTTTATTTTTAATTTTAATTTTGAAAATGTTTTTTTTTTAATTTTAGAGCTGTTATTATTTAACAGTTTGAGCATAACGTAGTAAAGTACTATCCTAATCAAACTTTTTTTTAATTAGTTAAAATTCTAACGTGATTGTTTTTAAATTGAACGTAACTGCTTGTTAAAATCACTAATTACCAAAAGATATGTGATTATTTGTTCTTAAAAAGTTGATTGGGGAAGGACTTCGACTTATTATGTAAAATTAGTAGAGATGAATATTTTGGGTTTCGAATTTATCAAGCGGGATCTTCTTATGCGTACTTTACGGATTAAGGATGAATGACATATCAGATCTCTTAGTCCATGTTTTTATCATACTTTCGGTCATCCTCTCCAATCCAAACTATAATTTGAAAGACGGTGAACTCAAGGAGAAATCCTAATCAATTGTGGCCGGATCGTCGTCATGATCCGACTACAATTCCATGTGATCCATTCTCTAGTTCACAAAAATATATACCAGGAGATCTCCCCTTGAACCACATAGGCTGATTGATCATCCAAATCAACCAATAAATATAATGATTCATCCTCTCGATGGTAGATCCGCTCTTCGAATTTATTTGGTAAATAAATCAAGGGAAAAATTATATATTTTAAAATTAATCTGAATTAACAAAAAAATTAATAAAATTATAAATGATGTTTGTGATTTATCTTTTTGTTAATATAAACTTTTTCGATAAAGCTTAATAAACACTACTAAAAATTTGTGTTTTTCTTCGAGACTAATAATAAGTTATTTAGATTTATTCCATTTCACTTGGTTTGGTAGGTAATTCTCCCTCTTCCTCCTATTTCTGCTTTCGATCCTCGCGATGAGCGCCTGTTCCATCCCGGCGACGGCGACGGCGGCAGCAAGATGTATAATGGGCTAGACGGCTTCTTCATGAACGGTACTCCTCTTTCCTCCTCTTGCCTTTTTTTTTTTGGTCTCTCTTTCACCTGATTGATTTCGTCCTTTTTTTCCTGTTGAGCGATGAAGTGAAGGAAGGGGTGGACGAGATGATCAAGTTCTTGGCCAACGAGCCCTCAATGGGATTCTTCTTCGTCCAGAAGCATGCCCATGCGTCGATGCCCTACCTTCTTGACGTCAAGGTAGCTATAGCTTTGTTCCTTTAGTCCATGACTTCCAAGCCTGATCTGTGTTCTGGATCTCCTTTGTTACGAAAACATGGATCTGCCTGTTTCGACCCAAGTCTTGCAAATCAATGATCGGTAGGCGTCGTCCAATTTCAATCAAAAGTTAATTTTTATCGGACTCAATCCCGGTGGTGCTCCTTGCTGCATTAGGATTTTAATCTACTTTCGACCTAATTGTCATCTTTTAGAAATAGCAGGGGTGCAAAGTTCTTTAGCTTCCCTTTCTAACATTCATAGCGCCGAACTATGGAAACTTTGCTGAAGCCTTTTCTCTGCACTATACATTTGTTCCGTATCATTTTGATGAGGTTGTCGTGTAACTTTGATTGCTTATTTACTGTAATCTGGCTTGAACACAGAGGTTACTAAATCTTGTTCCCTGTACAACAACGTCAGTTTTGCCTAGAATTTAGCTTTTGTTACTAATTGAATTTTCGATGTAGGTAACCATTTGTTCGCTTGAGCTTGAGCTTGAGCTTTCCACACGCTCACCAGCCCAGTCTAGGAGGCACCTGTATAATAATGTTTTCTGTAGAGATATCTGCTGTTGAGTAGAAGATTTGTATGTTGAAGTTATTTTTTATTTGGAGGATATCAATTAGATGAATATGTTGTAGGATCGCACCAACATATGCGAATTTCCTGATTCTGTGGCAGGACATATAATCTAACCATACGCCTATTGTGAAACTTTATGTTTTTGTGCTTTAAATGTTTGTAACAATAAACATATCTTATTTGAAAGGGATTTAAAACTTCAATGTGGTCTACATTGCTGTTGTGGACAGTAGACACTAACCTGTTGTGGATGTACAGTTCATTTTATTGGTGATTGGTTTGCTGCCCTTCCCAGAGGAATGATTGAAGGAGATTGAGTCAAAAAGTACTATGATATCTACGTTCTTACTTCGTTATCTTGTGTTTTACTTCTCTATTCTTACACTTCACTGTGCATATTCTTCTCTTCTACAAGTTCCTCATATATTTCTTATGTAAACTGTGTCCATCACATCCTTGTTGTCCATTATGATTTTTTTAGTCTAAGTGAGCTTTTATCTCTGATCATTTGGAATTTCAACCATCAATCTTTATGGAAAACCATTATTGGGTTGGATTTTCTTCTCTTAGGACAAGGTGGACGGAAAGATTCGCGAAGTCACCCTGCATACAGAAGACTTAAAGGACTCAGTCTGCTCAGTGGAATCAATAAAAGAATTTGGCATTCCTATTGTTGAGGAGATGATTAAAGATATAAATAAATCTCTACTTATCCTGTCAACATCTCAACCTAAGAGAGGGTATGGGTCTGCATCTTTTGTTTAAGCCTGATTTTGGATATGTTTGTCTGTCTCTTATTGATTATATGCATTGATTCATTTTTTTTGGAGCTTACAATCCTACAACTCAAATTTGCCTCACTGATCCATAGGGCTATAAACGAAATGAGCCGAGCTGAACTAAGCTTTGGGATGTTCAAGTTTGTTGGATAAGGTAATTGAGCCAAGCCGAGCCGAGCTTAAAATGAACCAAGCCTTTGAAATGATTGTTCAAGCTTGACTTGGTTTATTTTTTATGAACTTGAGCTTGTTTGAAGCTCGGCTTGAGCATGGTTCGTTTAGATGTTATCGAACCCTCAATTAAGTTTGGCTTGAGCTTGATTCGAGTTTGGTTCGTTTAGATGTTATTAAGCTCTCAATTTAAGCTTGTTTGATTGTTTAAAACTTTTAATTGTTTGATTAGTTATTGAGCTTGATAATTTAAACTTATTTGTTTATTTTATTTTATTATTTATTTAGCATATTAATAAGAATTTTATTAATAAATATGGTTCGTGAACATTGTTCACGAACATTGTTCAAAAACGTTAACAAGCTAAACACATATGTGTTCAAGCTTGTTTGTTTAGTTTAACGAGTCATTCAAGCTTATTTGTTTAATTGATCTTGTGTATATTGAATGAACATAAACAAGCTCTTACCAAGTTTAACATCAAGTTGTTCACGAACTCCTGGTTCATTTAGAGTCCTTCTG
Source organism: Zingiber officinale (assembly GCF_018446385.1). Taxonomy (NCBI): domain Eukaryota; kingdom Viridiplantae; phylum Streptophyta; class Magnoliopsida; order Zingiberales; family Zingiberaceae; genus Zingiber; species Zingiber officinale. The sequence continues at coordinate 36,686,624 of NC_055986.1, read as the reverse complement.
ATCCAGACCCTGAATTGGATCCAAATTAGCTGGAATCTCACAAACCTAGATTAGATCTCATATTTTGCTCTCAATCATGACAATCTTGACTAAATTAAATGTTGCTGTATGACATTCACTACAACTTTTCATTGTATTGTAAGTTTATCATCTAAACCCTAAAGCTTTTCATTTTATTGTAAGTTTTTCAACTGTTTAACTTATATGTAGAATTATCTTTTTTTGACTTCTTCATCCCTATTCTAGAACTTTCTACTTGTTATTCAAACATGCTACACCTTCACAATTGCATTCTATATATGTGCCATCATATGAATAATTTTGATTATACTTTATCATATTGGAAGAACACATAATTTGAAAAATTTTAGTATTATTAGATATTAAAAGTTAATACATATGATAACTCACAAATTCCCAGTACAACATTCAAATGTTAAATTGCAGTTTCTTATGATTTTACAGCTCAATCTTATGAACCTTGTATCATTCCTAGTTAGGGTCTCTATCATGACAACGTTAATGTGGATTGCACGACTTGTGTGTGACCTAACAAACCCACTGCTGCTCACCTTTAACTACCACAAAATGAAACCATTTCTCATTTTCCACTGCCTCATTTCCTCTTGTGAATGTGGATTGCCCTATATTATTTTGAAACACATTAGTTAGATTCCACCAATAGGCTTGAATTTTGCACTTTTCTAAAATACGACTAAAACTGTTCTATGGGGGACTAAGACTAATTATCTCATCAACTAAGTACTAACATGCTCATGTCTTTTAGCATTTCTAGAAGGATTTTGCTTCGCATATCTACAAATTCCTGAATGAAGTGGGATTATGTTTCAAGAAATTTGATTTTGGATACCATGCCTGCTAATCTTGGAGAGCATTAATTTACATATGTTAGTAATATGATTCCTTTTCTTTGCTTTATTTTGCTAATCTTCTACTGATCTTGTTCAGAAAAAACCATGTTAATGCAGTAATTTTTAATCCTTGCTTTGGCTGGTGGTTTGTATTGACACAGTTTAATTCGCAAGACAAACGAACAGGACGCTTTTGCACCTGGTGGTGATCAGCACGGAGGGAGTAGTCGCAGTTATTTTTCCTCTTTTTTCAGCTCAACGAGGCAGAAGGCGGCTGCTCTCGGACAGCCACAGCCATATACAATGTCAAAAGATGATCGCAAGAAGCATCAGTCACTGGCAATAACATCACCCGAAGGCGATCTGCTTCAGGAAACAGTTCCCCTTTTTGAAGATTTGTCTGTGCAATCGTTTGAGCTGCGAGACTATGATAGATTTAAAAATGACCAACAAGTTAAATATGAGGAATGGCTCGACGTACCTAAGGAATAGTAGTAACCGGACTGTTTATAGCAATGTTGATTCCTCCTGTTTATCGCAATCTCCAGTCTGTACCATTTCATATCTTTGAAAATTTTGAATTAATATTGGAGAATAGCCACAATTATGTTAATATATTTTGATTCAGAAATTTTGCAGATACAAGAAAACCTTGGGCTTTATACTTGCAAAGCAATATCATCTCAGCAACATATAGATAAAATTTTATATGCAATTTTTGTTTTTCATTTTCACTTTCCAGCAAAATAAATACAGTCAAAGTTTGTATATCATAGACAAAATTCATTCAACATACCCAGAAGAAAAATGAAAAATCATTTACTCTTCCAGAATGAATTATGAGAGGAAAGATAAACAAATTAAAATCCAAAAAGATTGAAATGTGGCGTTTAAGTAAATGAAAAGAAAAAAAGGCTCACAAAATTAACGGCGACATATAATTTTTGCACAAATAGAAAAAGTACGTTGACTTTCGGGTGAGCTCACCGCCTTCAAAAGTGCGTTAAAGGTCCAAGTTTTGTTCAAACGCAGAAAAATTAGTAAATTTTGTGACCTTAAAATAATCGCGGTGTCCAGATTTCTGATTGGCTAGAAACATGAGCACGAATCCTCTTGTCCACGTTTGCGGACCATCTGAACTGCGGCAAGAGAGTACAGTATCTCCAGAAAGCTGTGGGGAGCAAGCCGTATTTTTGTTTTAGGTGGCTGCATTCTATCATCTGTCCCTAAGAAGGCACACCCCTTCTTTAGCCAGGGCCAATCAGCACCTTTGAATTGTCTCCAAGAAATTGTCCCTGGCTAGACTGCTGATGTGTTGGAAAAAGGGTTTGTTGAGGTGTCACATGTTACTCTGAAATATATAATATATAAGATAGGAATCGTGTAAAATTTATGATCATCTCTCTAAGCGATCTTTTGAAGATGAAGAATAATTTTTATGCTTGGTGAGAAAATCATAATAAATTTCTTAAACACATCCACAAAGTAATTCTCTTGTCTCGGACTTGAATGTTCTTCTACTAAAATGATGGACTCTTTTCCAAACAGGAACCGAGTCCTCACCCTTCACTTTTAGCATCACTCTTTTCACTTGGATGAACTCCCTTTAAGGAAAAGGAGTGTAGTGAGATTTATGGGTGTGGCAAGCAATTGCTCTGCAGTTGTAATTGCCATAGCCCTTCTCACTACTAACATCTTCCACTCATTCAAATTAAGTCACAAAGACCATATTAGAATCTAGTCACCAAGATCATATTAGAACATCCAATTTATACTTAAGGAAAAATAGTTCATGCGATAGCAAGTATACCGAGTGATTGATGTTAAGAAGGTTGTTACACTTTACATTACCGCTCTCTGAGCAATCAATGCTAATAAAGTTATTATACTTAGACGCTCTCTTGGTGGCACACAGTAGTTCTCTAAAAGACATCAATGTCTTGTTATTTATCCAGATTAAATCATTTATATTAATATGAGCATCTCTAATACCTCATAATGACAATTATGTCGAGAGCAAGTTTAGTATTTTCAATCAATACAATTATTCACAAACATATTTTAAGTACTCAAAAAATATAATTGGTTGACTAGTGAATAAATGCCAAAGATGTAAATCAATATTAATCTTCATTTTTAGTTAGAATCTGTTCATTCTAATCAATCTCTTTCCTAGTTATGCTCCATAGATTGAATCATTCATAGTCATATGATACATGCTAAAGTAGCAGTAACTGATTAGAACATTAAGTAAACGACTAAATAGTCACTTAGGAAAAATATTGAGATTAACTTATAATCTCAAGATCTCACATAGTAAATAAGAAAGGATGCATTCTTCTACTATCCTTATTGTCGGTATAGTACATGTGGTATGAAGCACATACTATAATATTTTTCTTTATCCAAAAGAGTATATATTTTTCTTAAAATTTAATATAGTACAGATTTTGATTTAGATATACCTAATGTCTAATCCAAAATTCAATATATGAATTCAAATATGGCCTCTAGCAGGTTCAGTAAATGGTGAGTATATTTATTTCGATCATTATCAATTCACAAATGATCTCATCTTGATACAACAATCAAGGTGACATTAACTTATAGGTATGTCTTAATTCACAGCTATATGAGTTGTCTTATAAGTAATGGTCTTACCTTTATTTATACATAACAAGTAAAATTGATTATCCATGTGAGTAGACCAATCTCTACTTGCCAACATACTCATTGAGACTTTATATAAAAATGTAACAAAAACATATACACTGAATAGATCATGACATTTTCATATATCCAATTGTTTTTACAAAATGTCATATTTTATGAAATCCCAAAGACTTCACATATCCTTGAAATGACTATTTATTCAATGACTTAGTAAAAGGATCTGCAAGTATAGCACATGTAGGGATATACTCAGAATTATCTTTTTCTTGTCAACAATATCCCTTACAAAATTATAATTAATTTCTATATGCTTGTCTTTGCTGTGATATTTGAGGCTCATTTTAGATCCTTGAAATAGAGACAATAATTTGTTGTCCCTTTGAAATATTTGAATATTCTCTTCACCATTTTTCAGTATCTAAATCTTGGGTTTGACTGGAAACGGCTAACTAAGCTAACAACATAGCTTATATCAGGACAAGTACACAATATAGTGTACATAAAACTATCAATGCCACTGACATATGATTTTTTCTTCATTTCGATTATTTCTTTAGGAGTTTTGAGATACACACTTTTACTCAGGACAATACCTCTTGCTGCACATATTTGTTTAATGCTGTAATTTGACATATTAAAGTGCGGTAACATTTTAGTAATATAAACCTCTTAGGACAAATCCAAAAGTTTTTTCGATCGATCTCTAATGATCTTTACTACTAAGATGCACTCAGATTTGTTAGAGTGTATACTAAAAGTCTAGCTTTCTTGTATAAGCAATCATTTTGAAATAAGAATCACATTGGTCAAATGTCTACATTTATGCTAAGTATAGTTGTCCATTTAATTTATATTGTAGATAACATGGTGTGAGGAGACACACAGAAGATCATGTTATCAGTTCCTTATAAATTATAAATATTAGCTCACAACCAAGATGGAATGAGACAAATCATTGGAGTGGTTGTAGTGTAATTTGGTATTAGTTTATCTTGACTATAAATTACACTAGTACACTTTGAGTGTATTGAGCAGGACCATTTGAGGTTGCTCTTTTTATACTGACTGTTAAAAAGAACAAGACCTCTGTTATTATGAAAGTGTGTACCCTTAATCATGATATAATAACAAGCACATATACTTAATATTTATTTCTTTAATTTATCAAAGGGTGTGATTTAGTTCGATAAATCAATAGGCCCGATAAGTTGAGAAATGATATTATTTATATGGTGTGTTATTGATTATAGAATGAAACTGTGTCCTACTAATATAGGTTGATAATATCCCCTTGAGGAGCTCATAAGGATTGTCATGTAAACCCTGCAGGTGGACTTAGTCCGATATGACAATAAGGTTGAGTGGTACTACTCTTGGAGATAAATATTAATTAAGTGAGTTGTCAGTAACTCATTTAATTAGTGGGCCTTCGATATCTTAAACACAGGGAGACTGACACACTCATGATAAGAAGAAGCTCATATTGTAATATGGGATTGGTGCGGTAGTGCAATAATAACTCTTTAGTGGAATGAGATATTATTGATGAACTTGAGTTGAGTGTTCGGGGCTAACACGGGAAGCTCAAGCTCATCGGAGACCAAAACCAATTCCTCCTCTCGGCCCCTATTGTAGCCTCTTATTTATATCCACCCAAAAGCCTAGCTTCTTAAGGCTCAAGCTAGGGTCGACCAAGCCTTGCTTGGAGACCAAGCAAGGGGCCGACCAAGCTAAGCTTGGAGCCCAAGCTAGGTCCGGCCAAGCCTTGCTTGGTGCCCAAGCAAGGGGCTTATTTTTTGTAAAATCTTTCCTTTTATAGAGATCCATTAAAAGGATTTAAAAGGTTGATTTTAATATAAAACTTTCCTTTTTTAGATTGGTCACAAAAGGAAATAAAAGGAGTTTTTATTTTGTTAAAAACTTTTCTTTTATGATGGTTTTAAAAGAGAGTTTTAAATTTTAAAATCTTTCCTTTTATAGCTTTCTACAAAGGAATAAAAGAGAGATTTGAAATCTTTTCTTATTTATAGTTATCTATAATGTGAAAGAAAGATTTTAATTTTTATTATAAAACTTCCCTTTTTGTAAACCATGTTTTATTTTAAATCTTTTCTTTTATAGATATCCATAAAAGGATTTAAAAAGAGAGATTTTAATTTATAAAACATTCCTTTTATAACTATCCACAAAAGGGATCTTAAAAGAGAGATTCTAATTTTGTTTAAAATCTTTCCTTGCTTGGAGCATAAGCTTGTGGTCGGCCATGTCATGGGAGAAAAGGAAGTTTTATTTTTTGTTATAAAACTTTCCTTTTTTGACAAGACCAAGGAATATAAAAGAGAAGGAGGGGGTGCCTCACCTCATAACACATCTTCTATTCCTCTCTATTCTTCCTTGGTGGTCGGCCCTTGTTCTTTCTCTTCTCTCCTTTTGTTTTCCCTCTTGGTGGCCAGCGGCATCTTGGTGTGGAGATCTCTTGGTGGTCGATTGCTTGAAGGAGAAGAAGAAGAGAAGGAAGCTCTATTGTCTAGCATCCCTTGGAGATTAGTTGGTGGTCGGATCTTGGAAGCCTTGGAAGAAGCTTGAGTGGATTTCATCTTGGAAGATCGTCTCTCACACGACGCCCAAGAGAATGAGAGGAATACAATAGAATATCAAGAGGTCTATAAACTACAAAAGGTATAACTAGTTATTAGTTTCCACATCATTACTAGTTCATCTTTTGTATAGATCTTGAAAACCAAACACAAGAGGTTATCAGTTTTAGTTATCGTTTTTGTTATCGATTTTATTTTTCGATTTCATGTTTCGATAATGTGTTTCTATTGAGATCTCTATAGTTAAACCTAGTTTACTGTAAGAAGTTAAATATCTGATTTCTTTGTGAGGCTTTGCCTAGGAAGTGGTGGATGATCCCATATCCAAAAAGGCCTAGTGTCTCACCATGTTTAACCTGGAAGACGATCTTTGAAATAGATATTTGATAACTTCTATAATATGGTTTAACTTAGGAAGATCACATCGGTTGAACTTGGAGTAAGAATGTTAAGATTCGTTCCCAATCCAAGTTTAACTTCTAAAGGGAAATTTGGATTAATAATGTTAAGCATCGTTTGCAATTCAAATTTAACTTTAGTAGAGCACATGGGTAGCTATGATAGTTCTATGCTTATACAAATTTTTGTATAGGGGAACTAGGACGGTATTCTGAGTAGCAACCAACAATTGGTATCAGAGGTAGGTTTTAACTTCTGTGTGTCTGATTTTAGTTTAATTATGCACATGTCATACATATTTTATGCAGGATAATAGTAGGATATGCAAATAGATTAACTTCGTGGTTGCAGGCTCCACCTATTATGATCTATTGTGATTATGTGTTATTGGACCCTCGAACATATCGAGGGCATTTTATGTGTGTGCATGATTGTATGTATTAAATACAGCAGGAGCTATATTAGTTTTAGGATTTTACATTTTGTTCGATCTAGACTTTATGTACATTCCTTTGTAGAATATAGGATCGATATATGTAAAATTTTATTTTTATCGCGTATCGTATCCTTGCGAGGCGTGGTACTATTTGAGGACCAGAGGCGCAGCGGAAAAAGAAGTAGGATAGATGCGACAACTAGACCCGATGGCGGTGGCTAAAGATGACAGCAACTAGGGTTGGCAGCACACGGAGGACAGTGATGGAAGAGGCCATAATAGTTGAAAAATTATTTTTCCATATTTATTGTTTTATTTGTTGTGATGTGTGTGTGTATGTTTAAAATCCTCATCTTAAATAACTAAGTGGGAGAGGGATTAGTAAATAAATTTTATGGTCTCCATTACTGGTTTGTATGTGATGCAAATAAACTTGTGCGTTGGCTCTGAGTGCCTTCCTCCACATCGGATGAGTTTGTTTGTGGATCACTAGATCAAACTTCCTAAGGATGATTATAGGAAATTATTTAGGAGTGTGTGATCTTCTCCATCTGAAGGGGCACAATCCTATTTAATGGACTAAGTATCAAGTAATGGTATACACTTAGGCACATTTAATAGTATAATCCCCATTGGAGTCACTGTTATTATATGTGTGACCAAAGGAATACCAACTATTAATTTTATTTGTGATAAAGTTAGGTTGACAAGAATAAAATTAATGGGTAAAACCTCCTCTTACAAATGTTTGGTTTTGTATACGTCCATACTATCGTGGCGTACAAAATTCACGATGTTTTGAGGTGTTGGTGAATTTAAATAATATTGTTTGAGGATTCAATATTATTCTAAATTCTAAATTTTTTACCTAGACTTATTTTGTGATTCTTAGGATGACTTTCAACCCACTGGCTATTATTCTGAAAGAGAACAAACTTACTGGTCCAAATTACATAGATTGGAAAAGAAACCTGGACATTGTCCTAACTGCTGAAGGCTATAAGTTTATACTGATGGAGGCTTGCCCTAATGTACCTAATAGCGATTCTAGTGAAGAGGAGATTAAGCATTGATCCTGTCCGAGCGATGAGTTGATGAAAACTGGGGACGTGACGCTCTCTACTGCCTCCGGGTGATCTCCTCAGTGACGTGGACCTCCGGTGAACCTGCAATAAAGTCGGGTCGGGAAGGGGTTCCCGGCGACGACCCTCCGACGGTCAAGTCAGGCAGCGGCGAGATGAAGCAGAGGCAAAATAACGAGACTGTGGCTACAGTAGAGGAGAAAAACATACCTCTATCGAAGTCCAGAGGTCTTTATATAGGACCCCGGAGAGGCGCGTGCACGCTTCCCGAGGCGTGCACGTTCCTCAAAGCATACCTCAGAATGGTTGTGTCAGAAAAGCGTGTCTGACGCCATACCACAACTATCCGAGCATATCTCTGCCACGGCAGTGGAAACTTCCATCGTACGATCCTCGGTACGACCCGACCGCCGACCATGCTGTTTGTCGGCGACAGGTGTCTCGAGAATGATATCACTTTCTACCCTTTCTGTCCTCTTCTAGGTCTTTTGTCTCTTACTGGGTTGGACGGGATGCACGCTCGACCTCCAAGGTGCTTGGGTGCGTATGCGCGTCGGACCGGGCGAGAAGGCCGCTCGGTCAAACACTCGGACGGGAGTACGATCTGGTTGATCTGCGGTTCGGCCGAGTGGATCGGCCGCTCGACACAGTAGTTCCTCTATAAGGGAGCTTGTGAGCGTCGGAAGCTCGACCCCAGGTCGAGCTATCCACGCGCTGCCCGGGATTTACTCCGGCCGGTCGGCCAGGCGACTTCCCCAACCCTCTTAGCCAGGACTTTAACTCTCCCGTGCCGTTGACCCCTTCCTATGTGGGCCCCCGATCCTTACCACCGGATCACGTGCCTTCTCTTCAAGTCTAGTCGAAGAAGGCTGCAAGTCCGACTGACTGGACTATTGGCTTGATGACACGTCTGCCGCTCGGCTACCGATGTTGGTGTCTATCCGATCGGGAACTACGGAAGTGGGCGATGCCGCTCGGCAAGACCCCTGCTGGCACTTGGAAAGTTTTTTGCCAGCGGTTGCCCCACCGCTCCAACATTGGTCAATGCTGATGTCCTTGGAATTCATGCAAATCCTCGCCATTAAGGCTGAGCACGCGACCACGCCTGCGTAATGGTGCTCATTAAATGTGACTCGTGAGCGGGCGCCACGTGGTCACGCAGCCGTCACCGCTCGTTCGAGCTGTCAGGGCTGATGTGACCTTTGCCCTTTTGAATTCGGCGGTCAGATCTGCTCCTCGGATCCTGTGACCTAGATCGGACGGCTCCGGTCGATCAAGGCCAACGTTTATAAGGACATCTCTTCTTCCCCTAGCCGCTTCGCGTTATTGCGTGCGCGCATCCGAAGGCTTCTGTTCCATCTTGTTCAGTGCTCCGGTGAGCTCGTTTCTCAGCGTTCCAGCAATCCCTTGCCTCCGCCGTCCTTTCCTGTAAGGAATCCCTACCCTTTATCTCCTTCTTTGTGCTTTCTTTAGTATTCTTAGCAACATCTGTGTTAGTTCTGCACTGTTTTAACCTTCTCTTTCATCCATCCCTTTGTTCTTTGGTTCTTGCTTTCTCTACTGTTCCGGCGATGGCGAGCACCTCGCAACCGTCTAATCCCTCTCCTGGCCTCTGGTATATGACCATGGAGAGCCGGTTTGATGAGGGTGACGCGATGAACTTCGTCCGCGACTTCGAACTCCCCTCTGCTTTTAGATTGATATTAGCTACCTCTTCCGATCGGCCACACGACCCACCGCCCGGCACTACTTGTTTCTTCCGAGATCAGTTTGTGGCCGATCTGCGCTTTCCTCTACATTCATTTATCCTTGAAGTGTGTAATTACTTCCGTCTTCCGCTCGGCCAACTCGTCCCAAACTCATTCAGGTTGTTGTGTGGAGTGGTCGTCCTCTTTAGGTTGCATGGCATTCCCTTAGTCCCCAAGATTTTCCATTATTTCTATTATCCCAAACAGTCCGAGTGGGGTATCTTCCTCTTCCAGTCGCGGATCGGCCTTGTTTTCTTCGACAAAATTTTGACCTCAAATAAACATTGGAAGGAGTATTACTTTTACTTTCGTCTTCCCAAGCTGCCAGTTTTTCAAACCAAATAGCAGACCGTCGTGCCGTCCCCGCCGGACCTTGGTAAATACAAGAGCCAGCCGACCTACCTCCATGTAGCCAACCAACTGGTCGGGCAGAAGTTCAACATCCATAAGCTGCTTTGTGAGGGTGTGTTGTACATATTCGGATTAAGTCCGATCCGAACGAAACATCCAAGCAGCATGGGTAAGCGTTTTCCTCGCCCCCTTTCCTTTTGATCTAACTAATTTATTTTTCTTTTATGTAACTGACATCATGTGGCGCGCCAAGGCCGCTGATCGGATGAAGTTGAGGGACGCCGAGATAGAGGCGGCAACAGCTAAGGAGATGGCCTACCGGGGCATTGAGCCGGTCGACTCACACGAGGGTGAAAGCGAAGAAGATCCACCTGCCGTTGGAGAGTCGGCCGTTCAGGAAGTTGCAGCCGAGGCGGTCGGCGATGCTACTTCATCTGCTGGACATCCTATGCCGGAGGACGATGGGCCCTCAGCCGATGACGCTCAGCTGGTGACACGCAAGCGGCGTCAGACGGATGCCCCTGCCCGTTCGGCCACATCTATGGAACCAGTGTCAGAGCAGGTCGACGCTCCTTCTGCAGCAGTCGACCCAGCCCCCGTTTCGGTTGAGGCAATTTCCTCGGATCGAACTCCCTCACAACTCGATCTACCAGTGGTCTCCCTCGAAGCACAGCCCGTCAGTTCTCTGCCCCGAGCCCCTCGTCGGTTTAGGCGCTCGGGCATAATCTCCGCTCCGCTCGGCGAGTCATCCGGTCGCTCAACTTCAACCCAGTCTGATCCGAGTGGCCGTCGAGTGATTAAAGCTGTCCTACATCTCCCAACAGAAGAATTCCTTCTGGCAGTTGATCGGCTGACTGCCCCCGAACATCAGATCACCATCCACGGGCCACTTGCCAAAATATAGGAGGATGCAAGGGCCCGCATTGCCTTAATGACTCCCGGTCAGCTCGGCGACAGCCACTTGCAGCAGGCTACCGGGGTATGCCCCTCAAACTCCTATATGACTATTTTACTTGGTTTTTGATATTATTTCGTCTGAGCACAGAACTGGGTGGAGAACATCGCGGTCAGCAACCGCCTGGCGGTGCTAGAGGAAGAGATGAAGAAACTTCATATTTTTGGAGGGGCGCCAGCTCAGGGACCCTCGTACGCCATGCTTCGGACCGAGCTGAATAAAATAGTGAAACTGCTGGAGGCCGAGCGGCACGAGTCTTTTGGCCTGGAAACCAGGGTGGCTGGGCTCGAAGCCCAGGTCAAATCTCACGACCAGGAGATCAAGCTGGCGACTAACAGGAAGAATAGGGTCGTTTCTGATTTAGAGGCCAAGAATGTGCAGGCCCGAGCGCTGGAACAACATGTCCAAGAATTAACTGGCCTGCTATCCACCGAGCGAGAAAGTCGATCGACTGATGAGGCTAAATTACAGGGAGACAAGAAGGATCTCCAGGACGCCCTCGAAGCTACCCGGGCTGCCTTCAAGGAGTACCAAGACGGCGAATCAGGTCGTTTCGCGATGATGAGGCAAAACTATTTCCGCTCGGACGAGTTCGGCGAGAAGTTCAGTGATCGGCTAGTCCTGGCCTTCGAGGAAGCCATCCAGGCTACAACTACTTATCTGAAGGCTAAGGGTCATCTTCCAGAGACGGCATCTACCCCCCCCCCCCCCCCCCCCCCCAAATACCTAGCCAGACTGCTGGAAACCATCCCCGAGTCCATCTTTGATGTTCTGGAGTGAGGAGCGCCTTTAAATTTTGAAGTTTCATCTGTATACTCATCGTTCAGCGAGTTAATATTATCCGTATTTATATGACTTTTATCTGTATACTCGCCGTTCAGCGAGTTAATAATATCCGCATTTATCTGACTTTCATCCTACTTTTATCCGACTTTTGTCTATGTACTGGCCATGCGACGAGTCAATATAACCTTTCAATTCCATTCTTGTTTACTTCTTCAGATGCATTCTTTCCGAGCGGCATTCGGCGGTCTTCGAGCCGGGGGATTTATAGTTGCCGGTCCGACTCTGGGATTTAACGTCGCCACTCGATGGTCTTCGGGCCGGGGCTTTTATAGTCGCCGCTCAACAGTCTTCGGGCCGGGGGGTTTATAGTCGCCGGTCCGACTCTGGGATTTAATGTCACCGCTCGACGGTCTTCGGGCCGGGGGGTTTATAGTCGCCGGTCCTACTCTGGGATTTAACGTTGCCGCTTACGGTCTTCGGGCTGGGTTGTTTATAGTCGCCGGTCCGACTCTGGGATTTAACGTCGCCTCGCGACGGTCTTCGGGCCGGGGGGTTTACAGTCGCCAATCTGACTCTGGGATTTAACGTCGCCGCTCAACGGTCTTCGGGCCGGGGGTTTTATAGTCGCCAGTCCGACTTTGGGATTTAACGTCGCCGCTCGATGATCTTCAGGCCGGGGGGTTTATAGTCGTCGGTCCGACTCTGGGATTTAACGTTGTCGCTCGATAGTCTGATGGAGATGACCCTTCGGTGGAAATTGGTATACCCTTGTGTTTTTTGATTCCATTCCTGTAGCTAAAGGGTACAGGAGAATGAAAACATGCTTAAATGATTACATTGGCGCACCTCTCACCAAGCTCGATACGGCTGGAGATGGTTCGCGCTCCATGGTCATTTCAGCCGTCGTCCGTCTTGATCTTCGAGATAGTAGGCGTCCGATCAGAGCTTTTCAATGACCTTAAAGGGACCGGCCCATGGGTCTCCAGCTTACTCACATCGCCGACCGGCTTTACCTTCTTTCATACCAGGTCGCCGACCTGAAACGCTCTGGGAATTACTCTCTTGTTATAATTCTGCTTCATCCTTTGCCGGTACGCCATCAGTCGGACGGCTGCTTTGGCTCGCTCCTCGTCAATCAAATCTAGCTCCAGCTGTCTCCGTTCGGACTGAGTGGAGCGAGCCAAATCTAGCAACAGCTGTCTCGAAGAATTGGTTTTTGTCTCCAGCTGCTTTGCTCCCGATGTATTAGTTAGAGTGTATACTAAAAGCCTAGCTTTTGTATAAATATTTATTTAGAAATAAAGAATCACAATGGTCAAATACCTACATTTATTTGTTAAGTGTAGTTGTTCAATTAATTTATATTGTAGATAACATGGTGTGTGATGTCACACACAGAAGATCATGTTATCAGTTCTTTATAAATTATAAACAGTTGCTCACGACTAAGATGGAAAGAAACAAACCATTGGAATAGTCGTAGTGTAATTAGGTACTAGTTTATCTTGACTAATAAATTACACTAGTACACTCTAAGTGTATTGAGTAGGACCATTTTAGGTAAGTTCTTTTTATACTGACTTGATAAAAGAACTAGACCTTAGTTATTATGGAAGTGTGTGCTCTTAATCCTAATATAATAACAAGCACATATATTTAGTATTTATTTCTTTGACTTATCAATGGGTGAGATTTAGCTCGATAAATCAATAAGCCTGATAAGTTGGGAAATGATATTACTTATAGTGTGTGTTGCTGATTATAGAAGGAAACTGTGTCCTAGTAATCTAGGTTGATAATGTCCCCAAGATGATCTCATAAGGATTGTCATGTTAAATCCTGTAGGTGGACTTAGTCCGACATGATGATGAGGTTGAGTGGTACTACTCTTGGACTAAGATATTAATTAAGTGAGTTGTCAGTAACTCATTTAATTAGTGGACATTTACATCTTAAACACAGGGAGACTAACACACTCATAATAAGAAGGAGCCCAAAATGTAATTTGGGATTGGTGCGGTAGTTCAATAATAATTCTTTAGTGGTATGAATTATTATTGATGAAGTTAAGTTGTGTGTTCGGGGCGAACACGGGAAGCTTAATTTCATCGGGAGACCAAAACCAATTTCTCCTCTCGGTCCCTATCGTAGCCTCTTGTATATAGAGAATTATACCCACCTATACCCACCTTCTTACCCATCCTAATGGGGTCGGCCAAGCTAGCTTGAAACCCAAGCTAGGGCCGACCAAGACCATAGGATTGAGCCAAGTTAATTGGTCGGCCATGGCTTGGAGCCCAAGCTTGATTGGCCGGCCATATTACAAGGGATTTTATTTTTATTTAAATTTTTTTCTTAATGTGGATATCATGGTTTTAAGATAGAGTTTAAAATTTAAATCTTTCCTTTTATAGCTTTCTACAAAATATTAAGAAAAGATTTGAAATCTTTCCTTATTTGTAAATTGAAAGGTGGATTTTAATTTTAAGAAAACTTTCCTTTTTTAACCATGTTCATGATTTAAAAGAGAGTTTAAAAAAATTAAATATTCCCTTTTATAAGTTTCTATAAAAGATTAAGAAAAGATTTGATATCTTTCCTTATTTGTAGATTGAAAGGAGATTTTAATTTTTAGAGATAACTTTCCTTTTTGGAAATCATCCACATGTTTAAAAGAAAGATTTTAATTTATGAAATTTCCTTTTTACAAACCACCATGAAGGGAAAAAGTATTGAAATTTTTTTTTATAAATTTTCGGAAACAAATTAGGAAGTTTTAATTCTTATGTTAATTAAAACTCTCATTGTTTTGGAATTTATAGTGGTCGGCCATGATATATGAAAAAAGGAATTTAATTTTAATTAATTAAATTTTCTTTTTCATGGAAAAAGAATTAAGGAAGTTTTTATTTAAAATTCCTTATTTGCCAAGACCAAAGATTATAAAAGATGAGGTAGAGGTGCCTTCATGGCTAACGACTCTATTCTTTTTCTCTCTCTCTCTTCCTTGGTGTGGCCGGCCATAGAAGTTTTCTCTTCTTCCTTTTCTTTCTTCTTCATTGGCCAAACCTCATCATCTCATGGAGCTTGAAGGTGGCCGAATTCTAGCTTGGAGAAGAAGGAGAGAAAGGAAGCATCCCTTGGAGCTTGGTGGTGGCTGAACCTCATCCTGTCATGGAGCTATTGTGGTGGCCGAATCTTGCTTGGAGAAGAAGGTGGCTTAGGTGGATTCTCATCTCGGTAGATCGTTGCCCACGCAACATCCGGGATAAGAAGAGGAATACGGTAGAAGATCGAGAGGTTATTTGTTTACAAAGAAAGGTATAACTAGTAATTATTTTCTGCGTCATACTAGTTTTTCTTTGTATAGTTATTTTTGGAAATACCAAACACAAGAGGCATATGATTCTAGAGTTTTCAGATTTGTTTCAAATTTTTGTTTCTTTTGTTTTGTTTTTCGAATTTGTGATTCGATTGTTCTTTTTGGTTAAACCTAGAGTTATTTAAGGAAATTAAATATTAGCTTTCCTTAAAAGGCTTTGTCTAGGCGGTGGTGGTTGCTCCCATATCCAAGAAGGTCATGTGCCTCGCCATGCAGTCCTGGAAGCCAATTTTGAAAATTAATATTTAATGGAATTAATAACATAGGTGGATTTGGATCAATAGTGTTAAGTTCCGCTTGCGATCCAAATCTAAACCATCAAGAACAGATACATTAAATTTGGAATCAATGATGTTAAGTTTTGTCTGCGATTCCTAATTTAACTTCTAAAGAACACAATAGGTTATTTAAGGAAAGGTTCGACACTTGTACAAAATTTTTGTACAGTGGAACCGGTACGATTTTCCTAGGACTAACCAACAACTACCAAAAATGTCATCTACATATAGTACAAGAAATACCACCACATTTCCATCACACTTCTTGTATACACAAGACTTATCTGGTCACTGAATAAATCCATAGGTCTGGATTACTTCATTAGACCAGATGTCCAAGACCTTGAAGCTTTGCTTCAGTCTATAGACCGATTGAGCTTACATACTATATGCTCCTTGCCCTTTTCAATGAACCCTTCTGGTTGCTTTATATGGATATTTTCTTCGAGACTTCCATTAAGGAAAGTTGTCTTGACATTCACTTACCAAATCTCATAGTCCATATAGATAAAAGAATCCGGATAGACTTAAGCACAGTTACCCGCGAAAAAGTTTCCTTTTTCAACAAGCCTTGCTTTGAAAATTTCCACCTTCCTGTCTACCCCTCTTTTCCTATTGTAGACCTATTTACACCCAATGGCTTTTACACCATTTGGTGGTTCTACAAGCTCCCAAACTTTATTAGAATACATATATTCTAATTCTGTATTCATTGCTCTTTACAAAGATGCTGCATCTTTATCTTGGAGTGCTTCGTCATATGTCCAAGAATTAGGTTCATGTTCACCAGGGATCAAATCCAAAGACTCTCCCAAAACATGAATATTTTAGGTTGCTTAACAACTCTCCCACTACGACGAGACACTTTCTGCAATTGTGTATCATTTGTGATACGTGTTGCAGTTTCTTGTAATATTTCATCTTGTACAGTTGGTACTAGATTAGACGTGTCCTTTATTATTTCCTTAAGAAAAAATTTACTTATGGGATTATGGTTTATTACCTAGTCCTCTTCTAAAACTCGTGTATTGGTGCTAACAATGACCTTTTGATTTTTTAGGACTAGAAACCTCCTTTCGTTTCTCTAGGATAACCTACAAACAAGTGAACTCCTGTCCAACTTATCAGTGTCTCTCATGTGCTAGACCACCCAAATCCGAATATGCTTCAGACTAGGCTTACATCCATTATGCAATTCTATGGGAGTAGAGAGTTCTGACTTAGAAGGTACTATGTTTACTTCCGTTTCCAGTGTATATCCTCAAAATGAATTTTGGTAATTCTGAATAACTCATCATTGATCTAACTATTTCCATATGAGTCCTATACCTTCTTATTACAACATTCTGTTGGGGTGTACCAGGTGCAGTTAGTTGGGATTGAATCCCGACTTCTGATAAGTGACTCCTAAACTCTCCCAAGAGGTACTTGCCATTACGATCTCAGCGTAGTGTCTTGATACTTTTACCTTGACGTTACTCCACATCAGCCTCATACTCATTGAACTTATCAAAGCACTTAGACTTGCAACGCATCAAGTAAATGTACCCGTATTTTGAATAGTTGTCTATAAAATTGACGAAATATTCAAAACTACCTCTTATCTGGATAGTCATAGGATCACATAAATCAGAATGAACCAATTTCAACATATCTTTGGCTCCATACCCCTTAGACTTAAAAGCTTCTTGGTTATTCTTCCTTCCAAGTAAGATTCGCAGGTTGGAAAAGATTTCCACTACCAATGAACCCAAGAGTTCATTGGTTATTATCCTTTGAATCCTACTCAAGTTAATATAACCTAGCCTTAGATGCCAGAAATATGATTGGTTCATTTCCGAAGGTTGCTTTCTCTTATTAAAGTTAGAAGATGTGTTATTAATTTCCATTTATTGCATCGTGAGAGTTATTGGATTATAAATTGTCAACCAACATATCAGAACAGATAACTTCCCTATTTTTCTTGATAACAAGTTTGCTATCAAAATAGATATTCTATCTATTCTTTGATAGTTTAGAAACCGAAATCAAGTTCTTTCTAAACTTGGTATGTAAAGACAATCCACTTTTTATTCATTTCAGTGGATAAACATCTCCCACTGCAACAGCTGCTACTTTTGTAGTAATGCCCATGTAGACGGTGATTTTTCTTTTATATAATTGTCAGGTTTCCTGGAACCCCTACAATAAATTGCAGACATGATCAGTGGTTCCCGTATCTACACGCCAGGTACCGGTAGATAACTCCACTAAACATGTAACAACTAATGAATAAAATACACCTGAATTGTTCTTAGTTCTAAGAAGACAACCCACCTTAATGTCCAAGTCCTATTTCCAATTATTATAATTGGGACTACTAAGTCTTTTCTATAGTATAACAACTAGGGGATTGATTAACATTTGAAAATCTAAGAATCACAAAAATATTTGGTCAAGACTAACTCCTTAAAATCCCCGTGAATTTTGTATGCCACGATAGTGTGGACGTATACAAAATCAAAGAGGAGATTTTATCCATTAATTTTATTATCTCATCAACTTTACTTTATAACGAATAAAATTAATAGTTTGTCTGTCTTTGATCAAATATTTGATCAAAACTTTAAATTTAAAATAACATTGATTTCTCAAATAATATTATTTAAATTCACCAACACCTTAAACACCAGGAATTATGCATGCTACGTTAGTGTGAGCGTATACAAATTCAACATTCGTAAGAGGAGGGTCTTACCCATTAATTATCTTGTCAATTTTAAATTACCTCAAACACCATGAATTTTGTATGTCACGTTAGTGTGGACGTATACAAATTCAATTGTTTGTAAGAGGAGGTATTACCCATTTTATATTGTCAACTTAACTTTATGACAAATAAAATTACCTCAAATACCGTGAATTTTGTATGCCACGTTAGTGTGGACGTATACAAATTTAAACATTTGTAAGAGGGGGGGTTTTACCTAACTTTATGATAAATTAATAGTTAGTATTGCGCTTTGGTCCCGCAAAACAATAGCAGTGACTCTGTTGGGGAGGATACTATTGAATGCGTCTAAGTGTATATCATTACTTGATACTTAGTCTATTAAATAGGATTATGCCCCTTCAGTTGGAGAAGATCATACGCTCCTAAATAATTTCTTATAATTATCCATAAAGGAAGTTTGATCTAGTGATCCGCAACAAACCCATCTGTTGTGGAGGGAGGCACTCAGAGCCAACACGTAAGCTTGTTGCATCACTTACAAACCAGTAATGGAGACCGTGAAATTTATTTAAAATTCCTCTCCCACTTAGTTATTTAAGGTGAGGAATTTTAACCTATGCTAGCATATAACACATACACACACACACAGAGTAAATAAAAGCAATAAATTTAGAAATTAATTTTCCAACTATTATGGCATTTTCATCACTGTCCTCCGTGTGCTCCAACCCTAGTTATTGACATCTTTAGCCACCGCCATTGGGTCGAGTTGCCGCATCTATCTTGCTTTTTATTCCGCTGCGCTTCTGGTCCTCCAATAGCACCACGCCTCGCAAAGATACGATCCGCGACAAAAATAGAATTTTACATATATCGATCCTATATTCCATAAAGGAATGTACATGTATTCTAGATCGAACAAAAAAGTAAAATTCTAAAACTAATACAGCTCCTGCTGTATTTAATACATACAATCATGTACACACAAAATAATGTCTTTGACATGTCCAAGGGTCCAATCACACACAATATCTATATGTCATAATAGTTGGAGCCTGCAACCACAAAGTTAGCACATCATATTATTATCCTGCCTAAATTATGTATGACATGTGCATAATCTATTTGAAAACCAAACACACAGAGGCAAACCCTAGCTCTGATACCAATTGTTGGTTGGTCCTAGGAAGATCGTACCGGTTTCACGGTACAAAAATTTTGTACAATTGTCGAACCTTTCCTAAACAACTTATTGTGTTCTTTAGAAGTTAAATTAGGAATCACAAACGGAACTTAACATTATTGATTCCAAATTTAACTTATCTGTTCTTAATGGTTTAGACTTGGATCGCAAGCGGAACTTAACACTATTAATCCAAATCAAGATATGTTATAAATTCAATTAAATATTAATTTCTAAAATTGACTTCCAGGACTGCATGACGAGGCACATGGCCTTCTTGGGTATGGGAGCATCCACCACCGCCTAGACAAAGCCTTTTAAGGAAAGCTAATATTTAATTTCCTTATATAACTCTAGGTTTAACCAAAAAGAACAATCGAATCACAAATTCAAAAAATAAAAGAAAAGAAACACAACTTTGAAACAAATCTGAAAACTCTAGAATCTAATGTCTCTTGTGTTTGATATTTCCAAAAATAACTATACAAAGAAAACTAGTATGATGCGAAAAACAATTACTAGTTATACCTTTCTTTGTAAGCAAATAACCTCTTGATCTTCTACCGTATTCCTCTTCTTATCCCGGACGTTGTGTGGGCAACGATCTACCGAGATGAGAATCCACCTAAGCCACCTTCTTCTCCAAGCAAGATTCGGCCACCACAATTCTCCAAGAGAAGTAGAGGTCCGGCCACCACCACCAAGCTCCAAGGGATGCTAGAAACAAAACCTCCTTTCTCTCATTCTTCTCCTAGCTAGAACCGGCCATCAACAAGAGCTCCAAGAGAAGATGAAACCGGCCACTAAAGAAGAAGAGAAGAGGAGAGGGAAAACCTCTAGGGCCGGCCACACCAAGGAAGAAAAGAGAGGAAGAAAAAGAATAGAGTTCACTAGCCATGAAGGCACCTCTACCCCCCTTTTATAATCCTTGGCCTTGGCAAATAAGGAAAGTTTTAATAAAACTTTCTTATTTTCTTTACCATGAAAAATAAAAAATTAATTGATAAAAATCAATTTTATTTTCTCTTATTAAAGTGGCCGACCACCTTAAGAGCTTCCAAAACTAGGTAAGTTTTAAACAAAATTAAAACTCCCTTATTTGTTTCCGAAAATTTTAAAAATAAAATTTCTCTAATAATTTTTCCCTTCATGGTGGTTTGTAAAAAGGAAATTTTATAAATTAAAATCTTTCTTTTAAACATGTGGATGATTTCCAAAAAGGAAAGTTATCTCTAAAAATTAAAAACTCCTTTCAATCTACAAATAAGGAAATATATGAAATCTTTTCTTAATATTTTGTAGAAACTTATAAAAGAAATATTTAATTTTTAAACTCTCTTTTAAATCATGAACATGGTTAAAAAAAGGAAAGTTTTCTTAAAATTAAAATCCACCTTTCAATCTACAAATAAGGAAAGATTTCAAATCTTTTCTTAACCTTTGGTAGAAAGCTATAAAAGGAAAGATTTAAATTTTAAACTCTCTTTTAAAACCATGATATCCACATTAAGAAAAGATTAAAAATAAAATCCCTTTTAATATGATGTGGCCAGCCACACCAAGCTTGGGTTCAAGCTAGGGCCGACCACACCAACTCAACTCATCCTATTTACTTGGTCGGCCAAAGCTTGGGTTCCAAGCTTGCTTGGCCGACCCCAATAGGATGGGTATAAAGGTGGGTAAGAAGTGGGTATGTGGTGGGTATAAATCTCTATATACAAGAGGCTACGATAGGGACTGAGAGGAGGAATTGTTTTTGGTCTCCCGATGAAATTAAGCTTCCCATGTTCGCCCCGAACACACAACTTAACTTCATCAATAATAATTCATACCACTAAAGAATTATTATTGAACTACCGCACCAATCGCAAATTATATTTTGGGCTCCTTCTTATTATGAGTGTGTTAATCTCCCTGTGTTTAAGATGTCGAATGTCCACTAATTAAATGAGTTACTGATAACTCACTTAATTAATATCTTTGTTCAAGAGTAGTACCACTTAACCTCATCGTCATGTCGGACTAAGTCCACCTGCAGGGTTTAACATGACAATCCTTATGAGCTCTTCTTGGGGATATTTTCAACCTAGATTACTAGGACACAGTTTCCTTCTATAATCAACAACACACACTATAAGTAATATCATTTCCCAACTTATCAGGCTTATTGATTTATCGAGCTAAATCTCACCCATTGATAAGTCAAAGAAATAAATACTAGATATATGTGTTTGTTATTATATTAGGATTAAGATCACACACTTCCATAATAACTAAGGTCTAGTTCTTTTATCAAGTCAGTATAAAAAGAACTTACCTAAAATGGTCCTACTCAATACACTTAGAGTGTACTAGTGTAATTTATTAGTCAAGATAAACTAATACCTAATTACACTACGATTATTCAAATGGTTTGTTCCTTTCCATCTTAGTCGTGAGCAACTGTTTATAATTTATAAAGAACTGATAACATGATTTTCTGTGTGTGACGCCACACACCATGTTATCTACAATATAAATTAATTGAACAACTATATTTAACAAATAAATGTAGGTATTTGACCATTGTGATTCTTTATTTCTAAATAAATGTTTATACAAAAGCTAGGCTTTTAGTATACACTCTAACACTAATAACAAGCACATATACTTAATATTTATTTCTTTAATTTATCAAAGGGTGTGATTTAGTTTGATAAATCAATAGGCCCGATAAGTTGAGAAATAATATTATTTATATGGTGTGTTATTGATTATAGAATGAAACTGTATCCTAGTAATCTAGGTTGATAATGTCCCCTTGAGGAGCTCATAAGGATTGTTATGTAAACCCTGCAGGTGGACTTAGTCCAACATGACAATAAGGTTGAGTGGTACTACTCTTAGAGCTAGATATTAATTAAGTGAGTTGTCAGTAACTCATTTAATTAGTGGGCCTTCGATATCTTAAACACAGGGAGACTGACACACTCATGATAAGAAGGAGCTCATATTGTAATATGGGATTGGTGCGGTAGTGCAATAATAACTCTTTAGTGGAATGAGATATTATTGATGAACTTGAGTTGGGTGTTCGGGGCGAACATGGGAAGTTCAAGATTATCAGAAACCAAAACCAATTCCTCCACTCGGTCCCTATTGTAGCCTCTTATTTATAAAGTCTTATATCCACCCAAAAGTCTAGCTTCTTAAGGCCCAAGCTAGGGTCGGCCAAGCCTTGCTTGGAGACCAAGCAAGGGGCCGACCAAGCTAAGCTTGGAGCCCAAGCTAGGGCAGGCCAAGCCTTGCTTGGTGCCCAAGCAAGGGGTCGGCCACACACAAGAAGAAAATGAAGTTTTATTTTTTGTAAAATCTTTCCTTTTATAGAGATCCATAAAAGGATTTAAAATGATGATTTTAATATAAAACTTTCCTTTTTTAGATTGGTCACAAAAGGAAATAAAAGTAGTTTTTTTTTGTTAAAAGCTTTCCTTTTATGATGGTTTTAAAACAGAGTTTTAAATTTTAAAATCTATCCTTTTATAGCTTTCTACAAAGGAATAAAAGAGAGATTTGAAATCTTTCCTTATTTGTAATTATCTACAATGTGAAAGAAAGATTTTAATTTTTGTTATAAAACTTTCCTTTTTGTAAACCATGTTTTATTTTAAATCTTTTCTTTTATAGATATCCATAAAAGGATTTAAAAGAAAGAGAGATTTTAATTTATAAAACATTCCTTTTATAACTATCCACAAAAGGGATTTTAAAAGAGAGATTTTAATTTTGTTTAAAATCTTTCCTTGCTTGGAGCATAAGCTTGTGGCCGGCCATGTCATGGCAGAAAAGGAAGTTTTATTTTTTGTTATAAAACTTTCCTTTTTTGACAAGACCAAGGAATATAAAAGAGAAGGAGGGGTGCCTCACCTCATAACACATCTTCTATTCCTCTCTATTCTTCCTTGGTGGTCGACCCTTGTTCTTTCTCTTCTCTCCTTTTGTTTTCCCTCTTGGTGGCTGGCGGCATCTTGGTGTGGAGATCTCTTGGTGGGCGGTTGCTTGAAGGAGAAGAAGAAGAGAAGGAAGCTCTATTGTCTAGCATCCCTTGGAGGTTAGTTGGTGGCCGGATCTTGGAAGCCTTGGAAGAAGCTTGAGTGAATTTTATCTTGGAAGATCGTCGCTCACACGACGTCCAAGAGAAGGAGAGGAATATAATAGAAGATCAAGAGGTCTATAAGCTATAAAAGGTATAACTAGTTATTAGTTTCCGCATCATGACTAGTTCATTTTGTATAGATCTTGAAAACCAAACACAAGAGGTTATCAGTTTTAGTTATCATTTTTGTTATCGATTTTTATTTTTCGATTTCATGTTTCGATAATGTGTTTCTATTGAGGTCTCTATAGTTAAACCTAGTTTACTGTAAGAAGTTAAATATCCGATTTCTTTGTGAGACTTTATCTAGGAAGTGGTGGATGATCTCATACCCAAGAAGGCTTAGTGCCTCGCCATGTTTAACCTGGAAGCCGATTTTTGAAATAGATATTTGATAACTTCTGTAATATGGTTTAACTTAGGAAGATTACATCCGTTGAACTTGGAGTAAGAATGTTAAGTTTCGTTCCCAATCCAAGTTTAACTTCTAATGGGAAATTTGAATTAATAATGTTAAGCATCGTTTGCAATCCAAATTTAACTTTAGTAGAGCACATGGATAGCTATGATAGTTCTATGCTTGTACAAATTTTTGTACAGGGGAACTAGGACGGTATTCCGAGTAGCAACCAACAAGCTTTTCTCATATCAATTATGTCAAATTATGATGAAAGTCATGATTTGACTTCTATCAAAAACTTAATGTCATTTCTAGCTATTAGCATATCATCAATATATAATGATAATATGACAAACTTTCCTTTCTCATTTCTTATGTAAACACTATGATTCTCATTGATCATTTCAAAATCATAAGATAAATGACTTCATTAAATCTTATATTTCATTGTCTTGACACTTGCTTTAACCCATATATAGATTTTTAAAGTCTACATACTTTATTCTCTTAACTTTTAGTAATATAACCTTTTAGATATGCCATATAGATTTCCTTGTCAAGATTATTATTTAAAAAAGATATTTTTACATCTATCTGATGTAATTCCAAATCAAAATGTGCTACTATAGCTAAGATGACATATATTGACACAACTTTACAATAGGATAAAATGTCTCTTCAAAATCAATACCCTCCATTTGGGTATATCCTTTTGCAATTAAACGAGCTTTGTATCGATTAATCGATCCATCTACTTTCTGTAAGTACCCCGTGATGATTTTGATGTGATCAACTAAGTCAAGTTAGGTCATGTTGTTATTTTGATGCCTTGTGTCCAAGTGTGCAGGAACTTAGGAGCACAGGAAGTCAAGCGAAAGACGCAGCTAGTGAGAAGGACGACACAGGAAAGAGCTGATGGGCTCGGTGTATCCGAGGGACGAAGCGCTGCAGAAGAATACTCTGGTGGACAAGAAGGAGGCGCGCGTCATTTCTGAGGGATGAGAAACTGGAGCGGAAGACTACTCAAGAAGGCTAGAAAATGAGTTTAGATGAGCCCTATTTTAGATGGACACAATCACCCAAGCAAGCGAAAGACTCAGACAAAAAATCACCCAAGCGAGCGAACTCCAGGAGTCCATACTAGTCTGGTTCAGTCAAGGCACCTCGCCAAGGCACCCCTGTGCGAAGGCGGTTCGGGCACTCGGAACCCTTCTGGGCGCCTAAACCAGAAATTTTATCCAAACTCATTTCATCGCGATCCGTTATGATGCAGATACAATTTTATCCACACCCAAGCACCCGAAACCCTTCCAGGCACCCAGATCAGACCTATAAATATAGCCCTAATTTTTATAGTTAGAACATCACTCATAAAATGACTTATATTTTTGTTCTACTACTTTTGTGAGCTATCAACGTTGTAAAGAGGTTACTCTGCCCAAAGGAAACTTGATTGAACTTCATTTGTCTAGGATTAGCAATCCTCTGATTGTAAACCTAGTAAATTCTCTTGTCTCTATTTTTTAATTTATGCATTTACATTTTATTTTTATACAAGTGTTTTCTTAATTTAGTTTGAAACGTCGAGAAAGGTTGATTTTGATTTTCAGGGCAATTCACCCCTATCTTGCTAGTCGCCAGGGGACCAGCAATTGGTATCAGAGCAAGGACGCTTTAGAAGGACTAATCGTCGATCGAAGCAAAATCAATGGCTATACCAAGCCTCATCCCGCCAAAGTTCGAGGGGGAGTTCGCACACTGAAAACGCTGAATGGAGGTATTTCTAAAAATTGACTTTGAAATTCTTTTAATAATGAAGTATGATTTTACAGTTCCAAAAGATCAACAAGGCGTAGAGAAAGAAGAATACCTCTAGACGAAGGAGCAAAGAAAATTCGTAGATAACAGTAGAGCAGAATATCACTTATTAAGTGTATTACTGCCTCAATAAGTAAATCACATCGGAAGCTACACATTGGCAAAAGACCTCTGGGAGAAGTTCCTGGAACTCCATGAAGGAACATCCGAAACAAAACTAGCACAATGGGTCATTCTTCAGAACAAGCTAACGAACATCCGTTTGAAAAAAGATGAGAAGGTAGCTGAACTACACACAAAGATCAAGGAACTGATCACCAGACTGGTCAACCTCGGTGAAACGGTAACCAACCGGGACTCGGTACACTATGCACTCAACGCTTTTCCCAGAACTCCAGAATAGACCTCGATAATCAACGCCTACTATATCTCGAAGAACTTGGAGGTAAGTACCCTAGAGGAACTCTTTTCAACTTTAGAATTACATGAAACCATATGTGCAAGTACAACAAAAGAATCAAGCTAGAATCTGGCACTAAAAGCCACCAAAAAGGACGAACCTGAGTCAAACTCAGATATGGAAGGAGACCAAGAAGCTTACATGGTAAGGAAATTTAGAAAATTTTTTAGATCTAACAAATTTAAAGAAATGCAGAATAGAAAAAATCCAAGAAATATAAGAAAAGTTCAATGCTACCAGTGTCAAAAGGAGAGACACATAAAGGAGGACTGCCCGAAACTCGAAAAGGAAAAAAGACAAGAGACCCAAACAAAACAAACACAAGAATCTCAAGGCCACTTGGGACAAAATCTTATCATCTGAGTCAGAAATAGAAGCATACGTTGGTCTAGCACTGATGGCTAGCCACGAAGAATAAAGCACCTCAGAAGCCAGCATCGATGAAGGAGGACCGACATCAGATGAATGCAACAAAGCAGGAGGAAAATCAAGCTTCAGATTTGACATGGTAAGATCAAGGTATGCCTCTTACCACCAGATTAATTGTATTTTGGTATTAAATCAATGGAAAAATCAATGTACAAATTAAAAACTAAAAATGACAAATTAAAAAATGAAAATTTAGAGATAAAAAAAACTTTAGCAAAATCATGTTTAATAGAGGATCTAGATAAGTTAAAAATTGAAGAAAAATGATATGCTCAAGGAAAAAAACTCAAGGAAAAGCTCAAGGATAGACACATAAAGTGATGAGACTCACATAAAGTGAAATGGTGGGTCATGACTTTATGTGTCTATCCTTGAGCTTTTCCTTGAGTTTTTTCCTTGAGCATATCATTGCTCAAAATTGAAAATGCTAATTTGAAAGAACAAATAGAAAATTTAAAATATTCAAATTTTTCTTCTTCAAATTTTATGAACTATAAAGGATTAAATTAGTATTATAAATTTCATAAGGATCAAATTAGAAGAGTAACAAAAACATACATCCCAAGAAAATATCAGATTAACCCAGTTGAAAGGACCCTATATTAGGTTCTAAAATCATGTTTAGTTTAAATTATGCATATTTCTAATTTCAATTTAATTTAATATTTACCTTTTAATTGCCCAATGTACAAAAATATTTTCATACAATTTTTGTTTAAAATTAATTAGTTATTAAATTTTCTAAAAAATAGGATTTTATTTTATAATCTGTATAAAAAAAATTTAAAATTGTTTAACCATTGCATTATTTTTTATAAATTTTCATTCAAATATTATATCTTGCATATTCAAAACATCTCACAGAGTTATTTTTTATAAATTTATTTTTTGTGAAAATTTATCATATTCTCTATCCAAAAAAAATTTTATGATTTTTTTTACAATTATTGATTTTTCTGTGAATTTTTTATTAAAACACTAATTTTTAATATTAAAAATTCTTGAATACTCAATTTTCAAAAAATTGATTTTTTTTTTGCAAAAATATTTACTCTATTATATTCCTAGAAAATTTTCAAGATTTTTTTGAATCTCAAAACTATTTTCATAAGCATTTCTAAGAAAGATTTATCCTTTTGTAATAAATAATTATTTATTATTTTAATTTATTTTAATTTCTCATGAAAATTTTATCACGGTTTTAGATGTGTCTGATTAACGTTTAGAAAAGTTTTTAAAAATTTTCAACAAATAAAATAATTTTTAGAATTATTTTGGTTAAAAGTTTTTTTAATCACAAAAATTAGAATTTCGAGTATAAATTTTTCAAAATTTTTCCTAAATATAAGTCACTAGTTTTAATTTCAAGTATAAATTCCTTAGACCTATTTCAACTTAATTTCATAAGAAGACCTTATTTTTAATGTGATCAAAGGGGAGAGTTAAAAGTGTTGGATCATAAAATTCGCTAGAAGAGGGTGGGTGAATAGCGATCGTCGAAAATCGTAAATCGAGTAAGCAATGGAAATAGAAAAATTGAAGCAACGCTAATAAACTAATTTTACTTAGTTCGGAGCCTTCATCGACTCCTACTCCAAAGTCCGCACGTGAGAGTACTTTCATTGGACAATCACTAATAATTTGTAAAAGTATTACACAATTTTAGTACAAGAATTATAAAAAATACCGACAACAAGGAAAATGAAACTGAGTCACAGGTTGTCAGAGGAACTTCGCAGCGTCGCAGGAGTGTCTTTGGAGCAGCGCGCAAGAGAGTAATCGTAGAAGAAGTTGTATTTGGCTCTTGGTGGAAGACTGCTTATATAAGCAGTTCCAGGCGCTTGGATCCCTTCTGAGCGCCTGGACTGTGACTGTGGCCCAGCCAATCAGCGCGCTCCATGTTTGCGACGAGATAGAGTTTTGCATTCCGGGCGCCTGGACCAGTTATGGGCGCCCAGACAAGTTATGGGCGCCCGGACCAACTCCGGGTGCCCGGATCCCTTCCAGGCACCCGAACCCCTTTCGGACGCCCGGACCCCCTTTTTCCAGCAAAGCTTTTTCTTGCAAAAAAAATATTAGTTCGAGGCAATAAATATTATACTACCCTACAAAACAAAAGTTAGCATAATTTATAAAAATAGAGTAATAATTAGATTTTGTGTTTTCAAGACCAGAATCTAGTCAAGATCTCAACTTAGATTTCTG
Organism: Zingiber officinale; assembly: GCF_018446385.1. Taxonomy (NCBI): domain Eukaryota; kingdom Viridiplantae; phylum Streptophyta; class Magnoliopsida; order Zingiberales; family Zingiberaceae; genus Zingiber; species Zingiber officinale. The sequence continues at coordinate 36,657,722 of NC_055986.1, read as the reverse complement.
AAATGTATTTAAGTTGGATCGACACCTACTGTTCCCTCAAATGGGGAACACACTCTCACCAAGTCACTTCTCTCTAGTGAATTATCTTAACTTATCGTTTTACCAGACAACCGGTCAGCCCGTCGACATGTCTAGGCTTTGTGTCAGTTATTCGGTCGGCCCGTTGACCTAGCTGGACTTCGTGTCAACTATCCGATCGGCCTGTCGACCTAGCTGGACTTCGTGCCAAATATCCGGTCAGCCTATCGACCTATTTGGACTTCGTACCAGCTATCTTGTCAGCTCGTCGACCTAGTTGGATTTCTTGCCAGATATCTGGTCAGCCCGTCGACCTATCTAGACTTCTCCTGCACACTTAGTTACATCATTAGATCATAACAAATCTAACTTAACTTACTTTGTCATTCATCAAAACTTGAGTTCGACTATTGGTTCAACCTGCACCAGCAATCTCCCCCTTTTTGATGCAATGATAACCTGGGTTAAGTTAGGAAAAAAAATAATATGAAAAAAATGATATGACTTTTAAGTTAGTCTTGTTTTAATTTTATATCTTTGGTAGTTTGCTAACTTAAACCACCTAACCCTCCTCCTTTGGCATTCATCAAAAAATTAAAATAGACAAGTTATGAAAAATTTGCTAAGGAAAAAAATCTTGACAGTAGAAAATGTTCAGGATCACTTGGGAGTTTAACTTATAAAATTAATTAACTTGAAAATTAAAATTTCTTTTTTTACCCTTAAAGGAAAATAAGAGAAAAAATTAAATGTGAAAGAAAGTTGAATGTGAGAGAAAAATATGATGAGAGAGAATGATGAGAGAGAAAATATGATGAAAGAGAAAGTGTGATGGGATAGAATGAAGAGAGAGAAAGTGTGATGAGAGAAGATGAGGAAAGAGAGTGTGATGGGAGAGAGCATGATGATAGAAGATGAGAGAGAAAATATGATGAGAGAAAAAATATGATGAGAGAGAATGAAGAGAGAGAAAGTGTAATGAGAAAAATGAGGAGAGAGAGTATGATGGGAGAGAAAGTATGATGAGAAAGAAAGTGTGATAAGAGAGAAAGTGTGATGAGAAAAAATAGGAAAGTGAATGTGATGGGAGAGATTGAGAAGATAGAAAGTATGATGAGAGAGAAGGGAGAGAGTGTGATGGGAGAGATTGAGGAAAGAGAAAGTATGATGAGATAGAAAATATGATGAGAGAAAAAGTGTGATGAGAAAAAGAGAAAAGAGAGTTTGATGTGAGAAATTGAGGAGAGAGAAAGTATGATGAGAGAGGAAATATGATGAGAGAGAAAATGTAATGAGAAAAAAAAGGAAAGAAAATGTGATGAGAGAAATTAAGGAGAGAGAAAGTGGGTGATAAAATGAGGAGAGAGAAAATATGATGAGAGAGAACCAGGAAAAAGAAAGTGATATGAAAAAAAAATTAAATAAATATATTTTAATATTTGATATTAAGGGGAGAAATTTTAGTTTTGGATCGAGAGTATTTTTGAAATAAGGAAATATTTTGATTGTTGAAAATAGAGTAATGACTCGTTGAAATGGGGAGACATGGGAATGAGTCATTTCCCAATTATAAGGATTCATTCCCTTTTTTGTATTTCCATTCTTATAATCCAAACATCAACGATGACAATCAATGATTGTTATTCTCATTCCCCACTCTTATTACCTAAACCAAACACCCCCTTATTTAATAAGAAAATCATAGGTGCATATGTAACATATCTATCATATTATTAATCGATAATTTAACTATATTATCATTAAGACTGAAAGATTAAATAACAACAAAATTAATATTTTAGTCTTCTAAGTTACTATCAATCACACACTTATAAAATGAAAGATATAAGTTAACAATAAACTATTTTTTAAAAGAGCATCTTAAAGTCATTAACTAATGGATTAAATCATGATATGGCTTTTTAAAGTGCATTTTAAAGAGCAATTAAAATCAACTTGACAGGCTTATAATCGAGAGATAAAGAGATTATCATTAACTAATGAAACGGTAGAGAAAGAACTGGGGACCCATCGATACAACAGTGTTGCCCACAAGTTTTCTTATGGTAAGACAATTCCAAAGAAAGGAAAAAAAAAAGATTTGCGCATAATGCAAATTGAAGCTCTGGCTTAGTAAAATAATTCGTAATGGTGTTGGAATAAGTTTAAGATCTCTCCGAGAATAAGCTCCATCAGAGAAAAACACCGAACTCAAGAAGATGCCCATGGTGATGATAATACTCTTGAGCTTGAAACTTGAGGCAGAAATGTGGTCTGTGAAGAGGGAGCTGCGGTGTGATCAAACAAACCGAGCTTCTCGATCAGGGTGTTGACCATCACCCCAGCCACATATGAAATACCCGATGCCGACACACCGAGGCTCAGGTAGTAGAAAAGAGTTTTTAGATATGGCTTTTCAGGCTTAACATGTGCTTTCCCTATTGCCAGCAGAGCTATGCATAGAAGAGATGCCCCAGAAACAGACAGGAGCTTGTACTCCCTGTTGTCACTCTTCCAAAATGAGAAACCATAAATAACTGGAGGCAGTAGGCCAACGATAATGTACGAGATTATGGCGACGACGAAATGAAGGCGGAACTTTGCTCTTTGGCCTAGTACTTCCCAGTATCGGCCAACTCGTTCATCCGTCTGTTCAGTAGGGTGGTCTTGAACAGCTCGAAGCTCAAAGAGCTGCATACAAAAAGTACCCCCAATGTCAAAACTGGAAATGTCATCATAAACAACATTGCCTACCTAGAGTCCTTTTATATCCACAGAAGAGGAGTACAAAAAGCAAACCTAATGGTTGACTTACTTCATGTACAATTACAAGAAATCCACCGATTAGATTTGCCAATCCCAAAGCAAAGATGTTCACTGCAAAAGATCATGAAAAAGAAAGAAACAAAGAGAGGATGATTTGAATCTCTTATATCAATAGAGAAAAAAACATACAAAATCTAGCGATGCTAGTTCCAGTTCAAACCAACGAACTAGAAATAGTGATGTTAGTTCCAGTTACAAACCAACAAACAAGAAATTATTTCGGACTATGACTTCTCAAACAATGATTAGAGTTATCTTAATAGAGACTAGGAAATTTAAAACAGTTCAGTGATTAATCAGGAAGCAAAAGAACATGATGATGTACAGATATGGAGGATTAGAATATGTCAGAGATGCCACATTAGATTTGTTTACAACTATTGTGAAAAAAAGTGGATGATCAATAAAATGAAGATAGGTCAAAGCATAGGAGATCAAGGTAGACGATACTTCTGTTGAAGTTAGGAAGATTTTTAAGAGATCAAGGTATAAAATTTAATCACTAAATTATTAATAAAACATTTAAAATTAGAGGGCAAAAAAAATGAAAGAAAATTTGTTCAGAACTTGTAAGAATGAGAATATAGGCACAATGTAATATTGTTTCAATTATAGAGTGATCAAGTTGGTAAGTTATACTTATGAAACTTTGGAAAAGAGTTACAATAACTAGACTAAGAGATGAAAGAAACAATGTTTTTATAGTCAATTTGGTTTTACATGGGAAAGTTTGCCTATAATAATTTACTAACAAAACAATTAATGAATAAATTAGAAAAAGGATTAGCATATGATTTTTATTGACTTACAAAAAGTACATCATAGAGTTCCTAAACTCTGTTATATATAGTGGGTTTTAAGGAGGACATGGACATTTTAGTCACTATATTGACGTGAAATGCATGATAATACAGTTAGGTATATTGTTATAAATCTACGTTTATATCAAGGTCAATTTTGCATCCCTATCTATTACACTGATCATATCTAAGAAAAACCTCAGTGCATCTTGTGTTTCCTAATGATATAGTCTAACATAGACCTCAGTTGATGACAAATCCATGTAGTTCCCTAAATAGTTGACACAAACATATTTTCATGATGAATGCCAACATTATTCCCAAGCTTTCAAAAATATAACGATGATATGACATCTCATGTCAGTTATACTGGAGAAAACATCATTCAAATACATGGAATTGAAATAAGGCTTTTGAATTTGAAACTTACAAGTTGAAGCACCAACACCAGCAGCTGATGAGACAACTCCTAGGCTGGTAATTGATTCAGTCAGACCTCCAAAAACAATACTTTTAAGTAGATCCCAACTATTGCTTATTTCACTCTCTCTGAAAGTTTGATCAGGTACGGCAATCTGGACATCATCTGGTCGCAGTAACACATTTGTAGTGGTTGTTTGTGAACCTTCAATTTTCTGCTCACTTCGAAAAGTTATTTGAGCACTATCTGCATAGTGTGAAGAAACTCAAATCATAGGAAGTTGTCACTTTCCCTAAATATAAACATCTGATAGCTCTCTGAAATGCATTGCAAATCTATTGTATTATCACACACTTATCCAAGTGATGCCTAATCAAAGATATTAGTCAGTACCCAAACCTAACTTAAATAGGTCGAGTTTTGCAGGTTCCCTAATTAAAACCCACAAATACATAACCTCGACACCTAACTAGTTATCAAAATTATATGTACAAGACTGAGTATAATATTCCTATCATTTCTAGCAATTGTAATCACATGAGGGTACTCATAAATTAAATATACTATATATGGTAGCATAAGCAGTGCACAAAATTGTTTTTCACCACAGAGCACCTAACTTTCAGGTAATTGAAGAGGGGAGAATCAACCTGTATCACTCTTTGTTATAAAATCACCAACTTTAATCACAGTATCAGTGAATTCTTCAATCTGAATAGTAGCTCCAGGTGTGGATATAATCTGAGTGGAAGGATCATAGTGTTCTATTTGTTCCTTCAATTGTTCAAAGAAACCAACAGTGGGAAATCCACTAACTGGAATATCTGCTATCATAGAATATTAGCATTTTATATGACAAATTGCAAAATTCAAAATGCATATGCTAGTGTCAAGAAAGTAATACAGTTCAAGAAGACATTTTAAAGAAACCTAAGATACTTGCAAAGCCTCTAAAAGAAAAAGGGGGGAAATGAAGCATAGGAAGACAATAACTTAATGATAATAGACAATACAACCTTAATTCTAGAGTGAAAAAATTTAAGATCAAAAGAATAAATTGGAACTAACATGACTTTGGACATGAGGATTATGTCAAGGTTAGAGTAAACATATAGTCCTACCTTGTGCATTATATAATTAGATGGTGCATCTGAGAGCTATATATATAGTTGCACTGGTTTTCTTTTGACAAATACATTTTTAGACTTCTCAACTTGGTATGAGGGAGGATTCTCTACTAGTTAGATTTTTTTTTTCTTTATTAATCCCTTAAGGTTAAAGGTTTGGGGTGGCAACATCACCTCCCTTCCTATAAAACAGTTACTTTCTCCACACCTAGTTTTTTCATCCTTTCACAACTCCTACCACAAGGCATCCATCGCGTGGCACATACACATGTGCAATCAATCTCCTCTGCTCCTTTAAGGAAAGAAAATACCTGTTGACCAGAGCCCTGATGGTGCTTCTGTAATTATACAAGCAGACAACTAATCCGTTTTGCATTGAAGCTGATTGTATTAACTTGTATTGATGAAAGAATCAACCTATTAACTTGCTGCTATTGCACAAAATGTTTAAGCTAAAGTTAATAGAAGTTTGCTTATTGAAGCCAATAAACCAAATTTGACTAGTCTACTATTCTCCATGTGAAACTAAAATAGGATCTCAGAGTTACAAGCACCTCCTCTCCCTTCTCTTGTGGTCTACCTCTCTGCCTCCTAACCTCTTACACAATCCTTAAACTTCCTTTGGTGACAATCAATTCTTCTGCATAGGCATTGCTTAAGAATTGTGACAACGTCCGCTACTGTGGGTCAAGCAAATGATCTTGTGAAAGGTAGACACTATCAGTCAGCATTTTGTGTCTACACAATCCATTGTAAACCGCACCTATTTTGTCCATACAATTGTTTAAATTCGATAAAGCATAGCCAACACACTACCCACCTTGGAACATGCCTCAACCACACATATCCTGGGAACGGTTCAGGTTAGGTTCCCATTGATGCGGTTGCTGCAACGTTCGGAGAGAGAGAGAGAGGAGCAATTCCTTATACTAAAAGCAGGGTAGTTAGTCTGAACTCTGAAGTTAGGGTCCATATCAATAGTGAGTGGTCCAATTCTCTTCTGTCACTGTCAAACCATCCTCCTTGATCACATCTCAGCAACCCAGTTTGAGCAAATGGGTTCCATCTATTCTATAATATCTAGAGAGCTATCATAATCATTGAGTAACAAGTGAAAATGGGATGGAAGGATTGTGTATGGAATATTCAAACTTGGAGAAGACTAGATCTGTAAAAATTAAAGAATAAGTGATCATCTAGTTCATCTTCAAGCTATAAGAGAAGATAGCATCTGGTCTCTCTTGTGTTAAAATAATAAATCGGCAGAATCACAAATGGGATACTTAAAAAATGAGCATAAAAAACTTAGAAAAGTTAAGTTGAGTGTTAAATTAAAAGACAAAATTTCAAACAAAGCCATGCTAAGAAGAAGATAGCAACAAGTATAAAAACTTAACATGGTAGCAAAGCTCAAAATACTAACATAGATACGTGGATTTATTAGAAATCAAAACTACTAATATCTAAGAGTAATTGCTTGTAACTCCAATAGACATAGAGTGCGAGCACATAAGTTGAGATGATATAAACATATTCAAAAGTACCCAATAGATTCCATAATTAGAAGATTAGAAGAGTTGAATTAATTAGAGTGGAAAATGTAAAGGATAGAGGGAGATTAAAGAACCTTAATCAATGTAATAAAAGTTGGGACAAATATGGCATGATTATAATGATGACGTACTATATACACTTCCTACAAATTAATTATATCGCTCAGTAAAGAACTTTAAGATCGATAGCATATTATTTGACAAATTACATGTCAACAGCAATAGGTTCATTTGAATCATGCTTCGATTGCAATGATGGATAAAATTTTACCTGCATCAATTGCTTCAGTAGCAATACCATTATCATCAAGCTCTCCTGCTTCTATAGGTATTCCAAGGTTTGGCTTTACCTGGGAATGATCATCCATTTCCCCTCCACCAGCAGTTATCTCCCGGTTAAATATTCCTATATCAAAGAAGACAAGCATATTTTATGACTGGAAAATAGCATACATTAAGCCTTAGTGGTTAGATAAAGAAATTACTAAATTTCCTGAGACATAAGAGGTAATGGCCATTTCTCTAGGAAGGTTAAAATTTAATGAAGCTCTGGGCTCCAATATGATACTGTTCCTTTGTTTGCTTGCTTTCTGCAGTAAATGAGGTATTTCACAGAATACATAGCGAAAGTATACTCGTTTTAAGTTACTCCTAATCAATAATTTACTTAGTTACTAGAACTTAATACAATGTTATTCAGGTATCTCATATTGGCAGGCTAACATACTGTGCAAATTGTACACTTTCAAGGCTGTGGCAGGCTTGTGTTATGTAAATCATCAAAAATTCACTTTAACTGCATATATCAGAAATTCATGGGGCTAACTCCAATATTCAAGAAATCAGTTTATCATACACTTTTCTATTTTAAGTTTGGTTGATAAATGAAAGGTCAAGTTAGTCACTACTGGTGCTGATTTAAAATAAAAACAAATGATTCAGTAAGGAAAGATTGAAGGCTGGTATTCTTACCATTGCTTGACAGAGCAGCATTGAAGAAAAATTACATGAACATATTGTGAAAACTTGGCTTACAATAAATATGAAATTCTTTTTACCATTATGCAGTTATGATTGAATATTTGTATCTTTTAGGAGAAATTATGTCCATAGCAATCAGCATGTGAAATTGATTTTTCTTAATAAGAACTTGATAGCTATTGGGTGCAAAAAAAAAAAAAAAAAGTGAAGAGTAATATATAATGATAGTGATAAATAAAAAAGTATATTTTTTTCATAATTGATATGTTCATAATTTACATTGCCAGTAAGGTTATCGTGATATAATAACCTAGTATATTGCACTATCTAGTAGATCATAAGATCTATGGATAACATACTGTTAGTAGAATCAGTACTGAGCACTAAGCATCTGTTCTTAGGAGTCAGGATATATACTTTCATGGTCACTTGAGTCGAATTTATCAGGTACATTATGAGCTTCCAAAAACTACTCATACTGACAAGTAACAATATAGTATTTATATTCACATGTTAGTAACCTTTTCTGTCTCTTGTAATCAACAGACCATCATTGTTTTGAGAAATACTTTGACCCTCCACAAAGTTCAGAGAACCTGGAAAACTTGGTGATGGTGCCGTATCCTTCTGTACCAGTTGATCAACCCTACTACTGATGCTAGATGATTCATCGGGTGATGAAATTCCTATAAATATAAATATATAAGATTCAGTATAGCTTATGAGCTACAACAATATGATTAGCTGTTCACATCCATTTTATTTGTAGAGATTAATGATAAAAAATCTTAGCTAGGTATAGCAGCTTAGAAATAATGGATAGCTAATCCAGGAACAGAAAGATCAAAAAGAATTAAGATAAACTATCTACAAAGTCTAAACATTGACCAAAAGGAAATTAACCACTTTGGCAAGCAGCTGTATTTATAAACAGTGGATCAATTCCCAGCGGGCGCATGCCCTTGAAGAAAAAAAAACCTTCCCACTCTCTAACCACTTGGGCGGTTGGCTATAAGCTAACCCAGTGACTTACCTCCCTTCACATGACCTGGGACAGGCTGAGAGGCACCTGGGGTGAGCATAATCACCTTTTTGCTACAATGTATTTATAAACAGTGGAAAGCTAATCCAGGAACAGAAAGATTAAATAGAATTAAGGCAAACTCTCTACAAAGTCAAATCGTTGACTAAAATGGATGAACCACTTTGGCAAGAACTATAGAAGTTTTCAAGTCACCATAGACAGTCAAGATAATTGAATAAGCAATAACCAGATTTATAATGAATAGTAAGTAGATTAGGGTTCATTAAGGGATTATCACAAAATTACTGTTTGGTTGACACATTCACAACTAAAACAATGTCTTAATTTCCATTTCCATCCTAGGCATAATAAAAGGAAGCAGGAATCCTAGGCTTCAGCCAAGAATTTCATTTTGTTTGAGCAACAAGATTGCAGCAATACATCTTGTTTGATTTCATTAAACTGGCTTCACATATCGTGCTTCATGAATGAACAAGGTAACCATGTCATTTGATGAATCTAAGAATTTCAGGATTAACTTATTTAAATATTACACGAAAAAAATACCCATATGATTAAGGTCATAGAAGGATGCAGTCCATACTCCTTGCTTACCTGGTTCAGTTCCTTTGCTTTTGATTTCATCCACTTTAACCATAGATGAAGTGGAGTCCACCTTTTCTTCAGACACTTTCTTGGAAATTTCCTTTCCTTTCTCAAATATACGGAATATGTTAAAACCACCCACTGTCACATATGAAGAGACCATCATTACTCTAGTTAAACATCACTTAAAATTCCACCTCATTTAACATATATACTATAGTAATTTAACATTTTAATATCTTTCAAGACATTCTAGAGACCCAGTTTCTCACATGTAACCAAACTCATCTAGGCAGAAGCAAAAGTTGCTTACCTATAGGAATGAAAAAGCTGAAGCATGATAAACATCTATAAATGTCTGGTTCTTGTGCATCATCTCGATTTGTTAAATGATCTGGTGAAGCTTCTGTAACTGTCTTCTCAACAACATATTGCTCTTCATGGGCTTTTTTGGATGGCATATCGTGTTGGATTTCCTTAACTGTCCTCTTTCTCTTACGTAATATCACTCTTTTTGTTATGCATGACTTACAATTAGGACAATATAAATCATGAGTATCTTGTTCATCTAATATCCTCTCAAGATCAAATTCTACTGCTTCCAAGGCATTCTTTTTTTGTACTGTTATGTGTTCAAAAACTGTTATTTCTTCACTTTTTGTCATTATATTAGTCCGAACTTTGGGATAATCCTGCGGTTTGGATCCATTCTCCACATTTGCATTCTTCAGCATTTGATTTTCTCCTTCAGTTGTAATACCCTTATGATCATCAACAATATCAGATGTCGACTTTCCATTTGCAAGTTCCTCCTGTATAACATTCTGGTCATTCTTTTTGAGCTCCACACCACTAGTCCAAACTGCAAGTATAGATTGATCCACATTCACCACATTATAAAGCAGTTTAGTTTTCCTATTTCATGCACGAACAGCATTAAAGCATACTAAAACAGTAATAAGACAAGCAATAGGAAGGCCTCAAAATAGTTTCTATTGACTAAACATGAAAAATCTCAATAAGCTCCCAACATCACAAGCATAAAAAATTAACTTTCATTTTCCACGAGACATTCATGAGCTCTTAGGTTTCACTTGAGGAGATCAAGCTTCAAAAATGACATTGATCAGGATTCTTTTGCAGATTACACACTGCTGAGTTAAATAAAATGGTGAAGTTGAAGAGCCTAGTGATAAATCAAATTCTGATCAATGACCAGAATAAACTAATGTTCTCACTCTGGCATAACTTTTTAGCAACTGATATCGACATAATTATAAAGCATTAGCCAGAGTTCCATGTCATAAATATCAACACTTGGCAAAAATGGCACTTGATAATGATGTGAATTACAGTTGTTAACAAAATGAAAGCCATATTGGATGCTAAAGAATACACTTCAGCTCTAAGAAGACAACTAAGTCAAAGCAGCAAGGCAAATATTAATCAAGGAATTAACAGAAACACAGAATTCAGTTTTATAGGACATGATCGCCACCTAGCAACCCTCACTATTGAAAAATTCAGATATGATCCCTTAACGAATATATTCAAATAAACCCTTCAAAACCTTATATTTATTTTTTCTTTTAGAACAAGTTGTTATATTTTTTTTCTCTTTTCTATTAGAATTGTTCGTTGAATTTATTAAAAAATTTCTCTTGAAATGGCATCCTTATATGCTTATGTAAAGAGACTGATCCTGTCTGAAGGCTAGGGAGATGGTGCGTTGGCTCTAGTGGATGATTTGTTGACCGGCAGAAGATTTCTTTAGCTTAGAATGGAACCTTCCTCCAATCTTGCACACAATCAGACGATCCAACAAAGCATTAGTGACTAAAGACTAGGAAAGGATTCCTAGCAAGGCTCTTCGACGCTCAAGTCAGTACACTTTTCGGTGAGTGGGCGAAGAAGAAGAACAACAGTGGATATGCATCAGAGGTCTAGATGATGCGAATTGCCTACCTTGCCAACGGAGATGATCTCCCTTTATATACCACCTCTCACAACTTCCGTGATCGTGAGGTGGCCCCTTGTGTCAGAGTTTGGTAAGTGATGGGAAAGTACAGTCTGAGTGATCGGCAATAATAGTCCGAGGAATCTTTTTTCTACCACAATGTACCTCTTTTGTCGCTTATGCCTTAGGCCTTTGATAACATTGTTGAGATATACTATTGTAACGGATTAATTAGTGAGGAAATCCCCAAGGAATATTCCCCGACAACTTTGACAACCTGTCAAAATGTTGTCTGGTGCTTGTCTGCTAAATATATCTCGATCGGTCCTTAAGCCGGCTACTTAACTGGAATATCTTTCATTGAATATATTTTGGACTAATCTTTCATTTGACTGGCCATTTATAGTAAGCCCTATGAAATGAAGTACCTTTAACCTGTATTGGTATCAATCTGCTTGTCATGTACTAAATACCGCAAAGATCTATTCAGAGACTAGTATGATGCCCATAGTATAGCAAAGATCTATTCAAGGAACCATATAATAAATTATGTATATCAAAGTCTTTATTTTAGGAACAATATAACATCAAGTAACTTAAACTCGGTCGATCTTTACCTAGTCAACCGTATATGTAGAGTTTCCTAAGGATAAGTGTCTTTAAACCCGCCCGGTCTTTGCCTGGATAGGCGTATACATAGAGTCTTCTGTTTGACCAATCTTTATCCTGTCGATCATATATTAAGATCTTTGTGAGGCTAACTATCTTTGAACCCGGCCAGACTTTGCCCGGCCGGGCATAGACAGAGAGCCTTATGTTTCGTCGGCCTTATCAGGTCGATCTAGTATAAAGAGATTTATGAGGGCAAGTGTCTTTAAGCCCGCCCAATCTTTGCCCAGCCAAGCATACACATAGAGTCTTCTGTTCGACCGACCTTTATCCGACCGATCGTATATTAAGATCTTTGTGAAGCTAAGTGTCTTTGAGTCCGGCCGAAGTTTGTCAGGCCGGACTTTGCCCGGCCGAACGTACACAGAGAGCCTTATGTTCGGCCGACATTTATCAGGCCGATCTAGTATAAAAAGATCTATGAGGATAAGTGTTTTTAAGTCCACCTGATCTTTGCCCGGCTGGACGTACACATAGAGTCTTCTGTTCGACCGACCTTTATTTAGTCGATTGTATATTAAGAACTTTATCAGGCTAAGTGTCTTTGAGCCCGGCTAGACTTTACCCGACCAAGCATACACAGAGAGCCTTATGTTCGGCCGACCTTTATCCAACTGATCTAGTATAAAGAGATCTATGAGGCTAAGTGTCTTTGAGCCCGGTCGGACTTTGCCCAGTTGGGCGTACACAGAAAGCCTTATGTTCGACTGACCCTTATCCGACCGATCGTGTATTAAGATCTTTGTAAGGCTCAAATGCCTAGAGTCCGAACGGCCTTTCATATGGTCGGGCTCCTTTGAACCGGCCATCTATTTACTAACCGAGCTCATTGTTTCTTTAGTTTTAGAGTAAAACCTTAGGGTGCATCAGATAATCACATAACAAAGGTTATGAGGAATAAAACATAATCAAATGTTGTTTGGTTTAACTTAGGTAATGCAACAAATACTTGTTTGTTTGAAGGTTTTAATGAATAACCTAGTTTAATATTTTATTATATTACCCTTAGTTACAAAACTAATTACATATTATTATTATTATTATTATTATTATTATTATTATTTAAACTTTACGTTTTCCTTTTTTTATATTTTTTTACTTTTGCTTTTTCACGTTTTTCTTTTTTATGTTTTTACGTCTCTTTTTTACTTTCTTTCATTTTTTTTCTTTTTTTTACGTTACTTCAATTTTTTTTACTTTTTTCCTTTATTTTTTTATCTTTTCTTTTTTACGTTTTAATGTGTTTTTTACATTTTTCATTTTCTTTCTTTTTTTACATTTTTTTATATGTTTTTTTACTTTTTTTTTATGTTTGTTATGTTTTTTTTTTTTTTTCCTTTTTTTACGTTTTTCTTTTTTTTCACGCTTTGAAGGGTATTTTTTACCAAAAAACTTCGTTCTCTGGAATCAAGAAAAACCTCAGCTTTCCGAGGTTTTCCGATTCCATATTATATGCCCCTTTTGCTGACGTGTCGCGTATGGATCATTACTCGAGAATCATCGATTATCTAAAGCAAATAGGGTTTTCATTGATAACCATCGAAGGTTATCAAGGATAACCCTCAACTAAACGCACCCTTAGAGTCCTTATACTCGACAGAATGTATACCCCGCCAGCCTTTTCCAAACACCATGCTTCAAAGTTGCGGAGGCAAGACCCGAGACTTTTGACACTGAGTGATCAACAGGACCAAGTGTGGAATGTCCCACTATCCTGACTTTGACCGTCACATCACCTTGACTTTAACTATCACGTCATTTTCTGGATTCGCTCATTATAACCCATATCAGAGACATATGTAACATTTAAAGACAAGTAATATGATTGGTTAACCAAATCAATTTGATTATTAGAGGTCAACCCCTCGAAATGATCATCCTATCCTCTTATTCTCATCCTTCCTCTATTTTCCACGAGATAGGACACGGTTCCTATCACATTCAAACAGTCCACTTGTTGTGTATCACAGTTTGATCTCTTGCCCAAGCCTCGCTGCAAGATGATAAAAGTCAACACCAACGTGGGACCCAAGAAAGCGAAGTTTGGAGGCTCCAGCTCATTCCAAGAAGGATGTCAAATTTGACGCACGAATATTGTTCCTAACACGACAGTAGTTGAGTAAACGAAAGGGCGCCACTCCCAAATGCAGTCAACCCGAATCCAAGTCTACCTTATCGATAATAAATTAATCAAGCAAACAAGAAGAAACGCAGGCAATCGAGGTAATGAAGCATCCCGCATTCAAGGAACATTTTCTCATGGATTTTATTTTTTTAAAAAAAAATTAAACCCTAAACCATCACTGAACAAGACCATAGCCGAAGCTAGCAGACGAACACAATCTCCGCCATTACGATCGCGAAAAGGACAGAAGAAAGAAGACGGAGATACGAACTCCAATCGAAGGAAGGGAAAGAGAGAGAGATCTACAAACGAAATAAATAAAAGTCGATACCGAAAAAGAGCCACTCAAAATACGAAGTACTAAACCTGGGTCGGCGTCGTCAGAGAGGCAACTTTCCTCGGCTTCTTCGCCGCTGCTCTCCTCCGCCTGCGGCGGAGCTCCGTAGCTGTCGGCCTTCCGCCGCCGCTGCCTCGCCTCGAGGCCGCCGCCCTCGCCCTCCTCCTCCTCGTCCACTATCGCCTCTACCCTCTCCAGCTCCATCACTCCTCCAACTTCCAAAACACTAGCAGCATTCAATTTATTTGCCTCTTTTTGTAATTTGCTTTCCCATTAATAGTCAGTCACACAAGAAACGACTATAAATTAATATTATATTGTTTAGAAGTAGATTTTTAAATTTTAACATTTAATCCGACTGAAAATTGGCGAATGAGGATAAATAAAATTATTTTATACAAAATATTATAAAGATATAATTACTTTAAATTTTATATTGACTTGACTTGTGAATAATAAATATATCATATATGGACGAAGGATAGGGAAGTCGTGGTTTATTTAATATCAAAGAAATGTCAAATTAATGAAAGTAATTAGATGTAGGAAGGTTGAGTTTACATGGATAAAAATAAGATTTTCTATGCCTATACGGTTTGGTATGGTGGTAAAAGACACGGTATATTCTTAAATAATTATAGTTCAATTCTTATCATACATTTATGATAATTAAACTACTAATAATATTGGGCCGTCATGCCAGCTTCACATTAAAAATAAGAGGAATGTTAATGTTGATGATCAACGTTCAATATCCATAAAAAATAAGAAAAAAAAATGTATTTATTAATACGAATTCGGTAGAGAACTAACAACCAACAATTGATGATATTCAATTCGAAATATTAACAACCACATTTGGTGTTTAAAAAAAGTCATTGGCAATAATTGCAAATACTAATATTCAACCAAACGTCATCTTGTTTTAAATTCAATTATATAAATAAATGGTATCATAAATGGATAATAAATTTTGTCTCCATGCTAATTATATCTACGACTTCAAATGGTATTGTATCATAACTCATGATTCATGCTAATCATATTTTAATGGTATTATATCATAAGTCATGATTCATGCTAATCATATTTTAATGGTATTGTATCATAAGTCATATTTTAAGTTTGTTTAATTTCTTAAAAACACTATTTCTTAGAATTTTAAAATCTTCTTAAAAACGCATAATTTTTAAAATCAGCAATATCTCATAATTTTTATACTCTTTCATCCTTTAACCACCGTTGACGTTTGATACTGCGTTTAAGATAGGCCTATTTACCATGGGTGAAACTTTAGGAGGCCGGTTGAAAGGGGGTCAAAGTTAAAGGTAAAAGGTGGTCAATATTATTTAGAATAAGATAATGTTAAATCAGACCTCTAAGTCAGTTCGTGAGTTTTAATCATGTACGTCAATATTATTTAGAATAAGAGAATGTTAAATCAAACCTCTAAGTCAGTTCGTGAGTTTCAATCATATGCGTCAATATTATTTAGAATAAGAGAATGTTAAATCAGACCTCTAAGTCAGTTCGTGAGTTTCAATCATGTGCGTCAATATTATTTAGAATAAGAGAATGTTAAATCAGACCTCTAAGTCAGTTCGTCAGTTTCAATCATGTGCGTAAACGGAGTGTTAAGCTAGGAGCTTGCCCGATCGAATCCCAATCGGTTCCTCTGATTGGTCTGGCCTCAAAGCCCGATTTCGTAATCAATGATGAAGTATAAAGCCAAGTATCAATTACCCCGACTGTGTTCTCCAACGACGTATAGTCCGATCATACATACTAGACACCCGGTTGAGTACAGTTCAAATAAAGAAGCCGAGTGAAAGCTGAGCTACCGACTGCACTCATAAACATTGACCGGGTACTACTCGGGTGTCAAGGCCGATCAGACTATATCAATAATTAGATTGATTGGTCAAAATAGTCTATTGTGGCCCCGTATCCCAACAAATTATTACACTTTTTTTGACTTTTGTGCCACGGAGGATAAAGGATATACTCTAGGTAAATCATACTTTCGAAGGCTCTAGCTTGTCAAATCACAAAGATTTACGGGCTCATTTTAGGAAAGGTATCAGGATCACTTTATGATCTGTCCTTTTTTGGAAGTGCTTCCATAATTAGTGCATAGACAAAATAACGACATTATAAAGGAGGATCTTCATCCACATGTGGAGGTATGCGATGCTACATATTTTTACACGCTCATTGCTACAATTCTTTCATTATTCCTCTCTCAAAACCAATTATTAACTTGAATGTCGGATGGCCAACGCTAAAGGCGTCTTCCCTGGCCCAGCAGTTAACGCTCTTTATGACACACAGGACAGCTTGAGATCTTCTTTTGGTCAACAACACGGCCGGGTTTCTAACTAGCCATCTTCCCAGCTTTCAGACGAGATTATATTTGACGTCGTCTGTGAGAATCTCACCTGCATTTGAGATGTGAAGATGGACAAAACTGGATGACTCACTATAGTAAACTTGACGCAAGAAGAACTAGAGATGTTGATAGAAGCTCAAGCAGCTAAAATGGTGCAACAATGACAAGCAGCAATCAAGTGCCATTTGCCGAATGACCCCACTATTTCCACAACCGGCCAACACGCTGAACAAGGGATCAAAGTGGAGGGCCCGACCGGGTTCTAGCTGACCTAGCCTCTGTAGGACCGTTGCGGCCGGCTAGAAGGGGGTTGTTGGATAGTCCTGTAAAATGAAAAACAAAACAACCTTTCTCGAACTCTTTAAGCTAGCACTTGCATAAATAAAGCAAAGCAAATAAATAAAGCATTAAAAAGACGAGACACAAAAGGTTTACTTGGTTACAACCGATGTGGTTGTTAATCCAAGGAAGATTAAGCTCACTTAAAAACTCCTTCTGGCGGAGAAGCCTCGTACAACGTTGAAGTGCAGAAAACAGAAGCTCAACTCTAGACTAAAGCTTACAAGCGTTGGAATTACAATTCAGAGTTCGTTGAAAAAGCTTCTGGACCAAGGCTATATTTATAGCCTTGGTCGGAGCGCCTGGAAGGGTTTCGGGCGCCCTAGGGGGGATAAAACTTTATCCCCCAACGTTCAGAACGCATTAGACGCGTTCTGGTCAATATTCAAGGTCCGAGCGCCCGGAAGGGTTCCGGGCGCCCCGGAGCCCAAAGTCAACAGACGTTGACTTTTTCGTCCGGGACCTCTTCTCTGGTTCAGTCCCGCCTCGGTCTGGTTCTTCCGCTCCGGATCCGCTCGCTTGGGTGATCTTTGCCATCCGGAAAAGGGCTCACCCGAACCCAAGTTCCGGTCTTCTCGAGCAGCCTTCCGCTCCGGCTTCTCGTCCCTCGGAATCGCTGTGTGTTTCCTTCTTGTCCACCAGTGTACTCATCCGCAGTCTTCGTCCCTCGGTCGCACCCTGTGCCAACCTTCTCGCTAGCTGCGTCTCTTGCTCCCCGAGCAATCTTCCGCTCTGACTTTCGTCCCTCGGAACCACCGCACGCTTCCTTCTCGTCCACCGAGGTACTCTTCCGCAGCACCTCGTCCCTTGGATGCACCGCGTGCCGTCCTTCTCGCTAGCTGCGTCTTCCGCTCGAGTGCTTGTGCTCCTAAGCTCCTGCACACTTAGACACAAGGTTAGAAACAACGCATGACCTAACTTAACTTGTTGATCACACCAAAACAACCTTGGGATTCCAACAATCTCCCCCTTTTTGGTGTGATCAACCCAAGTTAAGCTAGGGTCAAAACTAGACATAAAATTAAAACAAGTTATTGCAATAATGTGCAATAAGATAGAAAAAATTAAATTTCAAAAATTTTCATTTTCAATTTCTACCTCCCCTGGACTTATACTTCCTTCTCCCCCTTTGATCACAAAAAAATGGGGTTCAAAGCAAGATCTAAAGGTTAATATAATGAAACTATATTTCAATGATTTTCAAGGAAAATATTTCCAAGTCAAGGAAAAATTAAAAAATAACTTTTGAAAAATTTCTTAATTTTCACCATAAAAATCTTTCTAAGCCCGAAACTTTATGCAAGAAAGTTTAAGAAATTTGATAACATTAAAAAATTTCTATGCATTTATTTATTTACTTTATTCTAATGCTTTTATCAGAAAGTTTTAAATTTCCATTTTAATTTATCATAATTTCTTAACTTTGAAGCAAGAAAATTTAAACATGTAGAAATTTGTAACAATTGTGATCCGGTGGTAAGAGTCTGGGACCCCTAACGAGGGGTCAACGCCACGTGGAGGTCAAAAGGCCAGGTGGTCTGTCGAAGAAGGGTGAGCCGACCGGACTCATGAGAAAAGGGCAGGCCGATCGGTCTGCCAGTAAATATCTGATAATAAAAGGCACCCTGACAGGGATCGGGGTTCCGACGCTCAATGAAATAGTAAACAATGGTCGAGCGGAAGGCCTAAGAGAATGTAGGACGTAATGGGCGCGCCGCCCGACCGGCGCAGGGAATTAGGGTCGTCCGGACGGCGCTCTTCGTTTAGCCGGCCGGGCGGATGTCCTGGCCGGCGGTGGGTAAATAGTGACAAGGACATCTGCTGACAGCTGTCAAGTCGTATGGCTAAGTCATACTCCTAGTCTGACAACGAGGTGTCCTGTTGTCCCATCGAAGGCGCGATGGGACTGTTGTAGTATGGCGTCAGGTAAAGCTTTCTGACAAACACATACCGAGGTATGGGCTGCGGACACGTACACGCCTCGGTGGGCGTGTAGAAGCTCTTCCACCACTCTATATAAAGAGCCGCAGACTTCGCCGGAGGTACGCGAAAAAACATCTCTGGAGCCACTCTTTTCCACTGTTTGCTTGCCTGACTTGAGCGTCGGAGGGTCGCCGTCGGGAACCCCTTCCCGGCCCGACTTCTGTGCAGGTTCGCCGGAGCTTCGGAGGCCTACGGCATCGACTAGGAGCGCGTCACGTGCCCAACGTCCTTTGGTTCGGCGATTCGGATAGGATCAATTTGGCGCCGTCTGTGGGAACGCTCCTGCATACGATCGGAAACAATGGATGAGGCTGAACGACAACACATGGTGACGCTTTCGAACGAGGAACTCGACGCTCTGATCGAAATAAGGGCCGCCAAGCTCGTGGAGCAAAAGCAGAAAACCACAGCCGAGCGGCTAGAGCAGCAAGCAACATCAGCATCTGGTGGTCGAGCGGAAGCACCACCGGCCACCGTTGCATTTCATCGAGCCTTATTCCGCACCCCTGAAGCTGCAGCAGCTCAAAGGGACCGGGGATCTTCTTCGGATGAAATGCCTAGACGAGAAGACAGAAAAGGGAAAGCCCCCCGAGCGGACGCATCGCCCGAGCGGATCAATCGCCAATTTTCAGAGGCTATTCTGCAAGATCCTCTGCCAAAGCACTATGTGCCTCCGACGATCGGCGAGTATAATGGGACAACAGACCCAGATGATCATCTGGGTAAGTTTGATAACACAGCTACGCTCCATCAATACACAGATGGAGTAAAATGCCGAGTTTTTCTTACCACTCTCTTAGGATCGGCTCAACGGTGGTTTCGGAGGTTGCCAGACGGATCAATCACAAGTTTCAAGGACTTCCGAACGGCATTCCTCCACCATTTTGCAAGCAGCCGACGCTACCAGAAAACGAGCGTGAGCCTGTTCGCCATCAAGCAAGAAGCCCGTGAATCGCTCCGAGCTTACATCCAGCGGTTCAACAAAGTGGCGATGGACATTCCAACGGCCACCTCGGAAACCATGATGAATGCCTTCACACAAGGCCTAGTGGATGGGGATTTCTTCCGATCACTCATCCGAAAGCCGCCCCGAGACTATGATCACATGCTACACCAGGCGAACGAATACATCAACGTGGAAGAAGCGCAAGCGGCCAGGAAAAAAGAAACTCCAACCGAGCGGGCTCCCCCTGCCGAGCGGAAACAGCACGCCGCTCATCAGCCGCCTAGAGGACCAAGGGCCAAAGCAATCCGATCCCCCCACGCCAGGTCCCATGTGCAAGAGGTAGCTGCCGCCCGGCCCAAGCCAAAGAAGAGATGGACCCCGATGTTCTGCTCCTTCCACCGGACGGATACGCACAACACAAGGGATTGTCGAAGTCTTCCCTTCGTGACTCATCCTGTGCCCCGAAATGCCAGACGACGATCTCCCTCAGTCGACAGGCGACAGAGAACTCATGAAGCCGATCGGACGCGAGCTGATAGGCCACAGCAGTAACAGACTCCCGATCGGCATCGTTCTCCAAGGCATGAGAATCGCCGAGCGTCTAGAGAACGGTCTCGACCGTCCGCTCGGGAAGAGGAAAATAGGAGCAATACTTCCCGAGGCGAGATTAACGTTATTGCTGGCGGGCCGACCGGAGGAGACTCCAACCGAGCTAGAAAGGCGAGCGTCCGGCAACTCCAGATTCATGCAGTCGGCTGTAGCCGAGAACGAGCGGAAGGACCCGAAATTAGTTTCGGGCCCGGGGACTTGGAAGGAGTTGAAGTGCCCCACGACGACGCTCTGCTCATCAAAGCGGTAATAGCTAACTACACTATTCACCGCGTATTCATTGACACAGGAAGCTCGGTCAACATCATATTTAAGAAGGTGTTCGATCAACTATAAATTGACCGAGCCGAGCTGTTACCCATGACAACTCCACTCTACGGGTTTACGGGTAACGAAGTTCAGCCGGTCGGACAGATCCGGCTGGCTATCTCGTTGGGAGAAGAGCCGCTCAGGAGGAAAAGGACAACAAACTTCGTGGTGGTCGACTCTCCCTCATCCTACAACGTCATTTTGGGACGACCGGCGCTCAGCGAATTCCGAGCCGTCGTCTCAACCTTCCATCAGAAGATCAAGTTCCCCGTGGAGGACAAAGTGGGAGAAGTACGGGGAGATCAGCTAGCAGCTCGGCGATGCTACATCGAGATGATCCGGGCAGAAGCCCATTCCGCTCGGAAGGCGCCCCGGATCGAGGTAAATGCCATCACTGAAAAGCCACCCTCTTTAATTTATGAAGGAAAAGAGGAAGTGCAGATTCACCCAACCCGACCGGAGGCCACGACTTTTATTGCATCCGATTTGGAGGGGAAGTAGAAAGAGGAGCTGATCCAATGCCTCCGGAGAAATCATGATGTCTTTGTCTGGTCGACACATGAGCTGCCCGGAATTTCACCAAGTATTGCGCAGCATGAGCTCCATGTCCGACCGGACGCTCGGCCAGTCAAGCAGAGAAAAAGAGATTTCAGCGCCGAGCTGAATGCCATCATCCGGGCGGAGGTGGAGAAGCTTCTAGAAGCCGACCATATACGCGAAGTGCAGTTCCCGAGTTGGTTGGCGAACATAGTATTAGTCTACGGCCGGCTGCGAATTAATCTGTATGCTCGACGCCTACCAGGGCTATCACCAAGTGCCGCTCGCCCGTGAAGATCAAGAAAAAGTCAGCTTCGTGACAGCCGACGGCACTTATTGCTATAATGTGATGTCATTCGGATTAAAGAATGCGGGGGCCACATATCAACGCTTGATGAATAAAGTATTCAGAGAGCAGATCGGGCGGAATCTAGAAGTTTATGTGGACGACATTCTCATTAAGTCCGTCCGAGCGCCCGATCTCTACAAGGACATGGAAGAAACCTTCCGAACGCTACACAAATATGGAGTCAAGCTAAATCCCCAGAAGTGCATGTTCGGAGCAAAAGGAGGGCGTTTCTTGGGGTACATAGTGACCGAGCGGGGCATCGAAGCAAATCCCAGCAAGGTGAAAGCTCTGCAAGATATGCCGCCTCCAAGAAATACAAGAGAAGTGCAGCGTTTGACCGGTCGGATAACCGCTCTGTCCAGATTCATCTCCAAAACCGCCGACCGGAGCCTTCCTTTTTTCAAGATCTTACGCAAGGCTACAAAATTTTACTGGGATGAAGAATGCGATCAGGCGTTCGAAGATTTAAAGGCATATCTGAATTCGCTTCCGGTATTAGCCAAGTCGACTATTGGTGAACCACTTTGTATTTATCTATCCTCGACCGAGCAGGCAATCAGCTCAGCACTGGTGAGGGCGAGCGGGGAGGAGCCTGTATATTTCCTTAGTCACATTTTAAAAGATGCTGAATCTCGCTACACTGGGCTCGAAAAATTAGCCTTCACTCTGGTCCTCGCCGCTCGGAGCCTCCGTCCATACTTCTTGGCGCATACTATCATTGTCAAGACCAATAGCTCGCTGGGGCGTGTGTTGCTGAATCCAGAAGCATCCGGCCGGCTCATCAAATGGACGATGGAGTTAAGTGAATTTGACATCCAATACCAGCCCCGCTCGGCGATCAAAGCGCAATCCTTGGCTGATTTTGTAACTGAGGTACAAAGGCCGGAGCCGGAAGCTATGTGGAGAATATATGTGGATGGGTCGTCCACTCGGCTCGGAAGCGGAATTGGAATATTGTTGCTCTCCCCTCAAGAAGAAAAGATGCACTTATCCGTCCGGCTGGATTATAAAGCTACTAACAATAAAGCAGAGTATGAGGCCCTCATAACTGGCTTGCAGGCTGCCCGGCATGTGGGAGCCGGTCGGGTAACGCTTCACTTGGATTCGCAGTTGGCCGCTCGGCAGCTCTCTGGTACCTTCAAAATCAATAGTGCTCGGCTCAAGCTCTAGGCTAAAGCCTTCGAGAAGCTCAAAGCTGATTTTAGAGAAATTATTGTCCAGAAGATACCCCGAGCAGAAAATCAAACAGCTGATGAGTTAGCCAAACTTGCGAGCTCAATAACGCCGGTCGCCATTCAGCAGCCAATTGAAAAAGTATTGTTGGTGGCGCACGTTGACCGGATGGCAGGCCTCACGTTTCCGAGTGACTGGAGAACACCCCTCGCGGAGTTTTTGCGCTCAGGAGCCACACCGTCCGACCGGAACGAAGCCCAGCTGTTAAGGAGGAGGGTCGGTCGGTTCACACTCATCGGCGATCAGCTTTACAAAAAGGCTTTCTCACGCCCGTTGTTGAAATGCGTGAGCTCGGAGGACTCGGCTTACATCCTCCAAGAAGTACATCAAGGATCGTGCGGAGGACATCCGGGCGGACGAGCACTAGATAAGAAGATCCTGCTAGCTGGATACTTTTGGCCAACTTTACAAGCAGACGCCGCTCGGACCGTGTCGACATGCCTTTCATGCCAGAAGTACCATAACTTCAACCACCGACCGACAGAGGAAATGAAGGCATCAACAGTTTCATGTCCGTTCGATCAATGGGGAATGGATATTGTTGGTCCATTTCCGATGGCGATCGGGCAGCGGAAATTTTTGTTAGTGGCGGTTGATTATTTTTCCAAGTGGGTGGAGGCCGAGCCGCTAGCCAAGATCACCGAACAGATGGTCAAAAAATTTATCTGGCAACACATCATCTGTCGGTTCGGCATCCCTCGCCGATTGGTTTCCGACAATGGGCGGCAATTCACAGGGAAGATGTTAGAGGATTGGTGCAAAAGCTACGGCATCGAGCAACACTTCACGTCCGTGGCTTATCCCCAAAGCAACGGTCAAGCCGAAGTAGCCAATCGGGAAATTCTTCGTATTCTGCGCGCTCGGCTCGACCATTTGGGAGGAAGTTGGCCAGATGAAGTGTCGGGCGTCTTATGGGCCATCCGAACGACTCCAAAGGAAGGGACGGGCGTCACGCCTTTCCACCTGGTGTATGGCGGCGAAGCGGTCATTCCTGTTGAAGTTGGAGTCGAATCCGCTCGGATCCAAAGCTATGATGAGGGCAACGCCGAGCGGAGGAACATAGAGCTGGACCTGGTCGAAGAAGAAAGAGCCAAGGCGTCCGTCCGGCTGATGGCGTACCGGCAACGGATGAAGCAAAATTACAACCGCCGTGTAATCCCCAGATCATTCCAGGTCGGCGATCTTGTCTGGAAGAAAGTCAAGCCGGTCGGCGACGTCGGCAAATTGGAGGCACCGTGGGCGGGCCCCTTCAAGGTTATTGAAAAGCTCCGCTCGGGCGCATATTATTTGGAGGATGAAGACGGGCGGCAGCTGGATCGACCGTGGAGTGCAAATCATCTCCAGCCTTATCGAGCTGGATGAAAGGTGCACGAATGTAACTCATTTTTGTGTATATGCTAGTCGCCCTTGTCCTTGTAATACAGGAAGCGAAATTAATTCAAAGGATGGCCAAGGGTTCCACCGATCGGCAATATCGAAGTTAGCCTTGAAGACCGTCGAGCTCCGACGTTAAATATCGAGAGACGAGCCGGCGTCTATAAACGTCCGAGCGGAAGACCGTCGAGCTCCGACGTTAAATATCGAGAGACGAGCCGGCGTCTATAAACGTCCGAGCGGAAGACCGTCGAGCTCCGACGTTAAATATCGAGAGGCGGCGTCTATAAACGTCCGGGCGGAAGACCGCCGAGCTCCGGCGTTAAATATCGAGAGACGAGCCGTCTATAAATGTCCGAGCGGAAGACCGTCGAGCTCCGGCGTTAAATATCGAGAGACGGCCTATAAACGCTCCGGGCGGAAGACCGCCGAGCTCCAGCGTTAAATATCGAGGCGAGTCGGCGTCTATAAGCGTCCGGCGGAAGACCGTCGAGCTCGGCGTTAAATATCGAGACGAGCCGGCGTCTATAAAGCGTCCGAGCGGAAGACCGTCGAGCTCGGCGTTAAATATCGAGACGAGCCGATGTCTATAAAGCGTCCGGCGGAAGACCGCCGAGCTCCGGCGTTAAATATCGAGACGAGCGGCGTCTATAAAGCGTCCGGCGGAAGACCGCCGAACTCGGCGTTAAATATCGAGACGAGGGCGTCTATAAACGCGTCGGCGGAAGACCGTCGAGCTCCGGCGTTAAATATCGAGACGAGCGGCGTCTATAAACGTCCGGCGGAAGACCGTCGAGCTCGACGTTAAATCGAGAGACGAGCGGCGTCTATAAACGCTCCGAGCGGAAGACCGTCGAGCTCCGGCGTTAAATATCGAGACGAGCGGCGTCTATAAGCGTCCGGCGGAAGACCGCCGAGCTCGAGCGTTTAATGTCGAGACGAGCGGCGTCTATAAACGTCCGGCGGAAGACCGTCGAGCTCCGACGTTAAATATTGAGAGACGAGCCGGCGTCTATAAACGTCCGAGCGGAAGACCGTCGAGCTCCGACGTTAAATATCGAGAGACGAGCTGGCGTCTATAAATGTCCGAGCGGAAGACCGGCGAGCTCCGACGTTAAATATCGAGTGACGAGCCGGCGTCTATAAATGTCCGAGCGGAAGACCGTCGAGCTCCGACGTTAAATATCGAGAGACGAGCCGGCGTCTATAAACGTCCGAGCGGAAGACCGTCGAGCTCCGACGTTAAATATCGAGAGACGAGCCGGCGTCTATAAACGTCCGAGCGGAAGACCGTCGAGCTCCGACGTTAAATATCGAGAGATGAGCCGGCGTCTATAAACGTCCGAGCGGATAGCCATTCACATGATACAATCAACGATAGCCTGGTCGTTAAGACCAACATACGGCTGAGCGGCTCGCTTACCAAAAATATACGGAAAACCCCTTGGGGGGTAAGGCGCAAAGCAAAGATGGGTCAATGAGAACTAAAGATAATTACCATACCAACTAAGGGCGTTCTCATGCCGAGTGGCTGCTCAGTCGCATGATGAAAGACGTTATTAAAGACAATCGACTTTAGTCTGACAGAGCGTGGTGCCGAGCGGAGGAGTTTTAAAGAACACTTTAGTTATGACGAGAGAAAAATTTCTTACCAAAGCAAAAGTTGAAGGAAAGGAAAAGATTATCTATTAAGCACAGGGCTAACCAAAAAAGTTACAGCAAAAATAAGTTCGGCCGAACGGCAGGGATACAAAAAAGTTCATAAGAAACACGATCCTCATGCGTCGAAGTCAAAAAGAGCATCAGGGATGGCCCCCATCATGGTCGCGAGGTCCTCGGGAGGGATGGTCAGCTCGGCGGGCAGGTGGCCTTTGGCCTTTAAGTGATCCACAGCCGCTTTGATCGCCTCTTCAAAGGTGAGGGAGATCTTGTCAGTAAATTTCTCCCCAAAGGCATCCGAGCGGACGAATGCCTTCCTCACCTCGTCAGAGCGAGTCGACTCCCCCTCTTGATACTCTTTGAGTGCGGCATGGGCAGCGTCACTGGCAGCTTGGAGATCCTTCAAATCTCCATCAAATCTTTAAAGATCGGCCGAGCGGCTCTCCTTCTCGGTGGCCAGAAGAGCATCCAGATCCTTGATGCGTTGCTCCAGCCCTCTGATCTCCACCTTCATTCGGTCCATGTCCTCGACGGCCTGTCGCTTCCGAGTGGTCGCCGTCTTGATCTCCTTATCTCGTTGTTTGACCATCGCTTCAAGCCGAACGACCTTGCTCGCCAGCTCGGAAGCCCGCTTCCATTCGGCTTCCAGTAATTTTTTGGCCTTCTCCAGAGCGGCCGTCGACTGTTGGCTGTCCCCCGCGGCCTTGAGTTTTTTCAATTCAACATAATTCAAATACGCAAACAAAGAAAAAGAGCATACCCCGGTGGCCTGTTGTAGGTTGCTGTCGCCGAGCTGCCCGGGAGTCAGCATGGCTATTCGACGCCGAGCATCCACCCAAGCTTGGGCAAGAGGGCCCGTCAAGGTGATCTGCTGCTCAGGGACCATTGGCCGATCAGCAGCAGCCATGTACGCCTCCGAAGGAAGGCGCAGAACGGTTTTAATTAAATTCTGGCCGCTCGGCTCGCTCTGAGAAGCAGCGGCCTTACCGGATGGCCCACCAGTGGACGAGGAAGGAAGCTCGCCCAAACGCCTGATACGGCGTAGAGTTCTCGAAGGGTTGGACGGCGGCACCTCAGAGCTTGCCCTCGGAGAGCCATGCGGGGTCGGGGTACTCTCTAGGGAAACCGTCTCGGACAACATCGGAGCATCCGCGCCCCGCTCGGGCTGTGGCTCATCAAGTGGAGTTGAGGCAGAGGCAGATTCCGGTCGTCGGCGCTTCCGAGTGACTAGCGGAACATCATCGGCCGAACGACCCTCTACCTCAGCTTGGTTAGAAGGTTCAGTGCCGCCCGCTGCCTCGTCGTGAGAGGTAGCAGCGGCTAAGGCTTCAGGGGCATCCTGAGTCCCCTCACCTGATTCGCCGATCGGATCGGCTGGATCAAGGCCCCGCTCGGCGACCTCCTTGTTCTTCACCGCCTCAATCTGAGCGGCTTTCAATTTGAGCTTCTCGGTCGCCTTAGCACGCCACATAACTTCAGCTGCAGAAACAAAGATTAAATCAATTAGAACAAAAGAAAAAGGAGGGACGAGAATCGCTTACTCATGCTACAGGGCAGATCGGTTGCGGTAGAAGACAAGCCGAATATATACATTACTCCTGGGAGGAGTAGCTTGTCAATGTGATAGCGCAGACCCACCAACCGCTCGGCCGCATGAAGGTAGGCCGCATCACCTCTAAATTTGTCGAGCTCCGGTTGCACCGGCATCGCCGTCTGCCACTTGGTACGAAAAGTTGGCCGCTCGGGAAAACGCACATAGAAAAAGTGCTCCTCCCAATGTTTGTTGGAGCTCGGCATATTGTCAAAGAGGACGAAGCCTATCCTAGACTGGAAAATAAAGGTACCCACTCGGCTTGCTTGGGATAAAAAAAGTAGTGAAAAATCTTAGGCTCGAGGGGGATGTCGTTCAGTTTAAAAAGGACTATCACTCCGCTCAACAGCCTAATGGAGTTGGGGACTACCTGGCCGAGCGGAATGCGAAAATAATTACAAATTTGTAAGAAGAACTTGTGGGGTGGGAAACGTAGCCCGGCCAAAAATTGGTCTCGGAAGAATAGAACGGTACCGGGCGGCGGTTCGTCAGGCCGATCGGCCGGTGTGGCTAACACTATTTGGTGGTCGGTCGGCAGATCATAGGTTCGAGTGAGGTGCAAGGCGTCCTCCTCGTCGAACCGGCTTTCCATGGTCGAATACCAAAGACCCGGAGCACCGCCGGTCGACTGTGAGGTGTTGGTCATGGTATAAGGCTAGGGATGGACGCGCGATGGAAGGAGGGAGAAGTAAAAATAGGGGAAAAATGCGGGATGATGAAAGAAATAGCTAATAGAGAGAAAAAAAGGAGGGGCAGCAAGGAAAAGGAATCCTTACGGGCAAAGAAGACTATCAAAGGAGGCTGTAGAGTCGTCGGAGAGCTGAAACGCAAGGTCGCCGGAAAAAAGGAACAGGGGGATGGCTGGAGACGATAAGGTCGAAATGCGGCGAAGAGCTGGGATCGGGAGCTTTATAAGGGCGGCCGCGATCAATTTACACCGTCCGATCCAGGTCGTCGATAACGAGGTCATCATCCAGCCGTTCATTTCAAACGGCGATTGTCCCATCGGAAGTGACGCCACTACCATACGCTGACAAACGCACGATCGCCACGTGTCAGCAGGATACTGGTCACATTTAAGGAGCTCCCCTTACCGTGCGCAGCGCACGTGATGGGTAGTAGGGGAGAGCATCGGACATGGATTCCAAGAGAACACAAGGCACGGACAAGATACCGCCGAACGGATGAGTATACCTATGCCTGGTCGAGCGGCCTAATGCAGTGACCATTGCTCAGTCAGATCGGCAGTCCAGTCAGTCGGACTTCGCCTCCTTCGACTAGACTCGAGGGGAAGGCAAGTGATCCGGTGGTAAGAGTCCGGGACCCCTAACGAGGGGTCAACGCCACGTGGAGGTCAAAAGGCCAGGTGGTCTGTCGAAGAAGGGTGAGCCGACCGGACTCATGAGAAAAGGGCAGGCCGATCGGTCTGCCAGTAAACATCTGATAGTAAAAGGCCCCCTGACAGGGATCGGGGTTCCGACGCTCAATGAAATAATAAACAATGGCCGAGCGGAAGGCCTAAGATAAGGTAGGACGTAATGGGCGCGCCGCCCTGCCGGCGCAGGGAATTAGGGCCATCCCGACGGCGCTCTTCGTCTAGCCGGCCGGGCGGATGTCCTGGCCGGCGGTGGGTAAATAGTGACAGGGACATCTGCTGACAGCCGTCAAGTCGTATGGCTAAGCCATACTCCTAGTCTGACAACGGGGTATCCTGTTGTCCCATCGAAGGCGCGATGGGACTGTTGCAGTATGGCGTCAGGTAAAGCTTTCTGACAAACACATACCGAGGTATGGGCTACGGACACGTACATGCCTCGGTGGGCGTGTAGAAGCTCTTCCACCACTCTATATAAAGAGCCGCAGACTTCGCCGGAGGTACGCGAAAAAACATCTCTGGAGCCACTCTTTTCCACTGTTTGCTTGCCTGACTTGAGCGTCGGAGGGTCGCCGCCGGGAACCCCTTCCCGGCCCGACTTCTGTGCAAGTTCGCCGGAGCTTCGGAGGCCTACGCCATCGACTAGGAGCGCGCCACGTGCCCAGCGTCCTTTGGTTCGGCGATTCGGACAGGATCAAATTGTATCATGTCATTTTCTATTGTATTTTGAATTCCTAATTCGCAAAAATATTTTGATAGTATAAATTCTAACTTAATAAAATTTTTCGCCAATACTTCTGATTTGCAAACTTCATTCGACAAAAAATTTTGTAATTTGCAAAAGTATTTTGACAACATAAATTTTAATTTGTAAAAATTTGTGGATAATAAATTTTCTACTCTGAAAAACTCTTTTGATATTATCTCTAATTTGCAAGCTTTGTTCGAAAAAATATTTCGTAATTTGCAAGATTCTTTCGTCAAAACATTTTGAGGTTCGAAAAACTCTTTCGATAAGATAATTTGTAATTCGGAAAAATTTTTAGATCTGGAAAAAGTTTTTGAAAAAATACTTTGTGATTCGCAAGAATCTTTCGTCAAAGCATTTTGTAATTCGAAAAATTCTTTTGATGATTCAATTTTTGATTCGCAAAAATCTTCAGGTAATTTGATTAATTGAACCAGTTGTTCAGAGGGTAGAGGTCATACCTTACTTACCTCGTCGGTCGTTGGTTCTCCCCCTGTTGAGTTGCTTTCTTCCAATATCTCTCCCCCTTCATTGATGCTCACCTGGGATGAGCTTTCTGTGTCCTCGGGATGGAGATCGACTATCTCGGCATTTTCCTCATTCTCGGACTGTTCTGGCGTTGAATCGATGTTAGATTCAATTTTGACTTGTTCTTCGTAGAGTTTTAAGAACTTTTCCCAAAGTTCCTTTGCGCTTTTATACTCTCCGACTCTGTCAAAATCTTTAGTTGGTATTGCGCTTAGAATGTGAAATGTTGCCCGACCGTTTGCCATTGACTCGTCACGTTGCTTCTTGTTCCAGAGGCGTAAATCGAGTTCTTCACCATTCGCATTCTTCAGTTCCTCGTAACCAGATTTTATTATTAGAAAAATACCAATATTTGAGTTTAGATATACCTCCATTTTTTGTTTCCAGATGGAAAACTCCCCCTCGAATGCTGGTGGGTAGTCGCTAGCTTCGACCATCGTTTTGTTGCTTCAGACGGCGGTTAGTCCTTCTGAGGCGTCTCGGCTCTGATGCCACTTGTAGGACCGTTGCGGCCAGCTAGAAGGGGGGTTGTTGGATAGTCCTGTAAAATAAAAAAAAAAAACAACCCTTCTCGAACTTTCAACAGAACACTTGCATAAAGTAAATTAACAGTAAATAAAAAAGCAGAAAGAAGATGCTCACAACTTAACTTGGTTACAACCAAGGAGGTTGTTAATCCAAGGAATGAACGTGCACTAAAATATCTCCTTCAGGCGGAGAAGCCTCGTACAACGTTGAAGTGCAGAAAACAGAAGCTCAACTCTAGACTAAAGCTTACAAGCATTGGAATTACAATTCAGAGTTCGTTGAAAAAGCTTCTGGACCAAGGCTATATTTATAGCCTTGGTCGGGGCGCCTGGAAGGGTTCCGGGCGCCCTGGGGGGGATAAAACTTTATTCCCCAACGTTCAGAACGCATTAGACGCGTTCTGGTCAATATTCAAGGTCCGGGCGTCCCGAAGGGATCCGAGCGCCCCGGAGGGCTCCGGGCGCCCCGGAGGGCTCCGGGCGCCCCGGAGGGCTCCGGGCGCCCCGGAGGGCTCCCGGCGCCCCGGAGGGCTCCCGGCGCCCCGGAGGGCTCCCGGCGCCCCGGAGCCCAAAGTTAACAGACGTTGACTTTTTCGTCTGGGACCTCTTCTCTGGTTCAGTCCCGCCTCGGTCCGGTTCTTTCGCTCCGGATCCGCTCGCTTGGGTGATCTTTGCCATCCGGAAAAGGGCTCACCCGAACCCAAGTTTCGGTCTTCTCGAGCAGCCTTCCGCTCCGGCTTCTCGTCCCTCGGAATTGCTGCGTGTTTCCTTCTCGTCCACCAGCGTACTCATCCGCAGTCTTCGTCCCTCGGTCGCACCCCGTGCCGACCTTCTCGCTAGCTGCGTCTCTTGCTCCCCAAGTAATCTTCCGCTCCGGCTTTAGTCCCTCGGAACCACCGCACGCTTCCTTCTCGTCCATCGAGGTACTCTTCCCCAGCACCTCGTCCCTCGGGCGCACCGCGTGTCGTCCTTCTCACTAGCTGCGTCTTTCGCTCGAGTACCTGTGCTCCTAAGCTCCTGCACATTTAGACACAAGGTTAGAAACAACGCAGGACCTAACTTAACTTGTTGATCACACCAAAACAACCTTGGGGTTCCAATAGCCTCCTCTGGCTGCCTTTCCTCAAGTACTCGTTTTACCGATCAGCCTACCACCGGTGCAGCCTTCACCGATTGCATATCGCAAGGCGCTATTCTGAATGCCCCTAGAGGATATGGGCTGAATGGAGAGGACACAGGGATCATCTTCTAAGAATGTCCCCACCTGGGACATTTGTAAGGGAAAGGCTCCTGTGACGAGTGAGTCTCTCGAGCAGGCAAGCATGTCATTCTCCAAAGAGATATTGGAGGATAAACTACAGAAACATTATCGACCCTTGTGGATTGGGGAATACGCAGGAGCAACCGATCCGGAGGACCACTTACTAAAATTTAAAAACATAGTCATATTCCATAAGTTCACAGACAGAGTCAAGTGCTGAGTGTTCCTCACTACTTTAGCTGATTTAGTGCAAAGATGGTTTACACGACTGCCTACCGAGTCCATCTGTAGTTTCAAGGACTTCCGAATGGTCTTCCTTCATTACTTTATCATTAGTCATCCTTACCACAAGATGATGGTGAATCTGTTCTCACTCAAGTAGGGGCCTGAGGAGATACTGAGGGTCTACATTAAGTAAGCAATTTAATCACGTCACCATAGATGTCCCCTCGGCCACCCCCAGAAATTATAGATAATGTTTTTTTCTGATTCCTCATCAGGAAGACTTCGAGGAATTTTGACCATCTGCTCAGACGAGCTACCAAATACATCAATGTTGAAGAAGCTCAGTCCACTCGGAAAAAAGAAGTAGTTCCTGAGTAGGGTGCCGCTCTTGGACGTCGATTGGCCAACAACAATTTGCCTCTAAAATGGCCCCGACCGGGCCCTCCTCCATAGTAGCACGAGTTAAAGTTGTACACAGTCCAACATGTGGAAGTCGATTGGACGTGAGTCCCCGAGTCTCGACTGTGGACTCCAATGTTTTGCACCTACCATCGCTCGGGGGCTCATGACACAAAAGATTGTTACCACTTTAACCAGGGCCCACGCTGACCGGCGCATCAAGAATTCTACTGGCGATCTCCTTCTCTGAACCGCCAATGTTATCACCGACCGAATGGACCCTCAGATTGAAACAATGTGCTAGCTGATCGGAACCAAGAACCGTCCCAACAAAGGGACAACCGAAGACCTACATAGGCATCCGCCGAACGATTGTCATGCCAATCGACTCAGGAGAAAGAAAATTGTGGCAATGCTACCCGAGGAGATATTGGTATGATAGCGAGTGACCCAACCACGGTGATTCCAACTAGCCCAGGAAATCACATGCATGATGACTGGAAGTTCACGCGATCGAGTGTAGTAAAGAGAAAGCACAAGGACTCGAGATTAGTTTCGGTCCTAAAAACTTGGAAGGGATTGAGATACCCTATGATGATGCCCTCATTATTAAAGTTGTGATCACTAACTATATTATTCATCAAACTTCTGTTGACACAGGCAGCTTAATCAACATCATTTTCAAAATCGATGATGACAACACCATTGTACAGATTTACGAGAAATGAAGTACAGTTGATCGAGCAAGTCCGACTGGCTATCTCCCTCGGGGAAGAGCTTATCATAAGGACTCACTGGATGAATTTCATTGTGATGGACGCACCCTCAGCGTACAATGTGATACTTGGTCAACTGCCACTCAATGAATTCTAAGTCATAGTCTCCACATTCTGCCAGAAAATTATGTTTTCAGTAGATGACTCGGTTGGCAAAGTCAGAGGAGACCAGCTTGTAGCGTGTAAATATTATGTGGAGATCATGAAAACTAAATCTCGAGTCACTTGGAAAGTTTAGCAGCTTGAAGTTAATGCAATTCAAGAAGCTCCTCCAACTTTAATCTATGAAGAAAAGGAAGAAATACAAATCTGTCCCAACCGATTGGAGGCTACTACGTACATCACCGCCAATCTAAGCCCGAGAAAAAGGCAGAGTTGATCATCTACCTAAGACACAATAATGACATCTTTGTGTGGGCAACCCATGAGCTCCTGGATATTTCACCTATTGTAATGCAGCATGAGTTACATGTCCGACCATATGCTCGATCAGTTAAGCAAAGGAAAAGAGATTTCGGGGCGGAGCAAAATCAAATCATCATAGCAGAAGTGGATAAGCTACTCGAAGCTGGACATATCCAGAAAGTGCAATTCCCAAGATGGCTCACAAATGTAGTATTGGTATCTAAGCTAGGAAACAAGTAGCGAATCTGTGTGGACTTTAGAGATCTATAGAAGGCTTCCCCAAAAGATTACTTTTCTCTACCACAAATTAATCAAGTGGTGGATTCTACTACTGATTATAAATTGATATGTATGCTGGATGCATATCAAGGGTACCACCAAGTCCCGATCACCAAGGAAGATCAAGAGAAAGTTAGCTTCATCACTACCGAGGGAACGTACTACTATAATGTCATTCTGTTCAGACTGAAGAACATAGAAGCAACCTACCAGTGACTCATGAATAAGGTGTTCTGAAAGTAAATCAGTAGAAACATGAAGGTGTTGGAATGAATACTAAAAGCCTAGTTTTTTGTATAAACATTTATTTAGAAATAAAGAATCACATTGGTCAAATGTCTACATTTATATGCTAAGTGTAGTTGTTCAATTAATTTAGATTGTAGATAACATGGTGTGTAGTGTCACACACAAAAGATCATATTATCAGTTCCTTATAAGTTATAAATAGTAGCTCACGACTAAAAATGGATAGGAACAAACCATTGGAATATTCGTAGTGTAATTTGGTATTAGTTTATCTTAACTATAAAATTACACTAGTACACTCTGAGTGTATTGAGCAGGACCATTTGAGGTAGTTTCTTTTTATACTGACTGAATAAAAGAATAATACCTCTGTTATTATGGAAGTATGTACTCTTAATCATGATATAATAACAAGCACATATACTTAATATTTATTTCTTTAATTTATCAAAGGGTGTGATTTAGCTCGTTAATCAATAGGCCCGATAAGTTGGGAAATAATATTATTTATATGGTGTGTTGTTGATTATAGAATGAAACTGTGTCTTACTAATCTAGGTTGATGATGTCCCCTTGAGGAGCTCATAAGAATTGTCATGTAAACCTTGCAGGCGGACTTAGTCCGACATGACAATAAGGTTGAGTGGTACTACTCTTGGAGCTAGATATTAATTAAGTGAGTTGTCAGTAACTCATTTAATTAGTGGGCATTCAATATCTTAAACACAGGAAGACTAACACACTCATGATAAGAAGGAGCCTATATAGTAATATGTGATTGGTGCGGTAGTGCAATAATAACTCTTTAGTGGAATAAGATATTATTGATGAACTTCAGTTGGGTGTTTGGGGCGAACACGGGAAGCTCAAGCTCATCAGGAGACCAAAACCAATTCCTCCTCTCGGTCCCTATTGTAGCCTCTTATTTATAAAGCCTTATATCCACCAAGCCCAACTTCTTACCCACCTTAAGGTGGCCTGCCAAGCCAAGCTTGGAGCCCAAGCTAGGGTCGGCCAAACCAAGGTTAGATGGGATCAAGTTGTGGCCGGCCCTAGCTTGGAGCCCAAGCAAGGGTGGCCGGCCACATTCACATTGAAAGAGAGTTTTAAAATTATAAATCTTTCCTTTTATAACTTTCTACAAAGGATTAAGAGAAAGGTTTGATATCTTTCCTTATTTGTAGTTAAAAGGAAGATTTTTATTTTTTGATAAATTTTAAATCTTTCCTTATGTGGAAGTCATGTTTTTAAAAGAGAGTTTTAAAATTATAAATCTTTCCTTTTATAGCTTTCTACAAAGGATTAAGAGAAAAGTTTGATATCTTTCCTTATTTGTAGTTTAAAGGAAGATTTTAATTTTTGATAAAACTTTCCTTTTGTAACTATTTACATATTTTAAAAGAGAGATTTTAATTTATAAAACTTTCCTTTTATAACCAACCATGAAGGGATTTAAAGAAAGAAACTTTTTAATTAAAATTTTTTACCGGAAACAATTAAGGAAGTTTTAATTTTTAAAACTTTCCTTGTTTTGAGGACAAGGTAGGGCCGGCCATTAAAGGTTTATAAGGAAGTTTTTAATTAAATTTTCCCTCTTAGACATTGGCAAGGAATATAAGGAAGTTTTAATTATGTTTAAAACTTTCCTTATTTACTAAGACCAAGGAATATAAAACAGAGGGTAGAAATGCCTCACCTTACAACAAGACATCTATTATTCCTCTCCTCTCTTCTTTGGTGGTGGTCGACCCTCTTCTTCCTCCTATTCTTCTTCCATGGTGGCCGGCGGCATCTTATCTCAAGGAGTTCAAGGTGGCCAGATCTTGTTAGAGGAAGAAGGAGAGATAGGAGGCATTGTTTCTTAGCATCCCTTGGAGCTTGGTTGGTGGCCGAAGTTCTTCATCTCTAGGAGATTGTTGGTGGCCGAAACTTGGAAGGAAGAAGAAGGTTTTGGTGGAGTCTCGTCTTGGTAGATCGTCGCACACATGACATCCAAGATAAGAAGAGGAATACAATAGAAGATCGTGAGGTCTATAAGCTACAAAGAAAGGTATAACTAGTTGTCTTATTCCGCATCATACTAGTTTTATTTGTATGGATTTTGAAATACCAAACACAAGAGGCTAACGATTCTAGGTTCAGAATTTATGATTCGATTTTGTGTTTCTTTTGTTTTTTCGATCTTGTAATTCGATTGTTCTTAGTGGTTAAACCTAGAGTTACTATAAGGAGATTAAATATTGAATTTCGTTGAAAGGCTTTGTCTAGAAAGTGGTGGATGCTCCCATACCCAAGAAGGCCTAGTGTCTCGCCATGTTTAACCTGGAAGCTGATCTCTGAAATAAATATTTAATCAAATTTATAACATGGGTGGATTTGGATTAATAATGTTAAGCATCATTTGCGATCCAAGTCTAAACCTCTAAGAACAAATAAGTTGAATTTGGAATCAATAATGTTAAGTTCTGTTTACGATTCCAAATTTAATTTCTAAAGAACACAATAGGTTGTTAGGAAAGGTTCAGGACTTGTACAAAAAATTTTATACAGGGGAACCAGTACGATATTCCGGGTAGCAACCAACAGGAGGTATATGTTGATGATATACTAATAAAATTCTTCCGAACTGCTAATTTATGTGTAAACATTGAGGAAACATGCTAAACCCAAAGGAGGTATGGAGTCAAGCTTAATCCTAATAAATATTTGTTTGGACTAGAAGTGGGTGCTTTCTCGGCTACATCATGACTGAGCGGGGAATTGAAACCAACCACATCAAGGTTAAGGCCTTCCAAGATATGCAACTTGAAAGAAGCACAGAGTCTGACAGGGCGGATCATGACTTTCTCTTGACTCATCTCAAAATTGTCTGATCGGAGTCTGCCATTATTCAAGATACTTTGTCGAGCCACTAAATTCCAATGGGACGTTAAGTGTCACAAGGCACTGGAAGAGCTTAAAAGTTATTTATCTTCTTTACCTATACTCGCAAAGCCCATTGCCAGTGAGCCACTGTGGATGTACTTGTCTTCTATTGAATGGGTTGTTGAGTCAGCGTTGGTGTGTCAGGATAGTAATGAACAATAGTCGGTGTATTTTTTAAACCATTTATTGAAAGACGTTGAATGTCGCTACACCACTCTCGAGAAGTTGGCGTAAAGGCTTGTTTTAGCTACTTGGAGTTTGTGCCCTTATTTTCTTTCTCATCCTATAATTGTTCTATCTAACAGCACATTGAGTTGAGTGCTCATCAACCCAAAAACGTCTGAAAGGCTAATCAAGTAGACAACAGAGTTAAACGAGTATGACATATAGTACTAGCTCCAAGCAGCCATTAAGGTTCAGGCCTTAGCCGATTTTATGACGAAGATACAAAATCCTGAGCCAGGTGGAACTTGGAAAATTTATGTGGATGGATCATCTACTCGGCAAGGCAGTGGAGTTGGAATCCTCTTGATATCACCGCGCGAAGATAGAATGTAGTTATATGTTCGATTTGATTACTGAGCTACTAATAATGAAATAGAATATGAAACATTGATAGTTAGTCTGCAGGTAGCTAAACATGTGGGAGCTACCTGGGTTTTTATTTACTCGGATTCCCAACTAGTGGCCCAGCAACTCTCTGGTAATTTTGAAATAAATAATGAACTATTGAAATTATATGCAAAGACATTTGAAAAGTTGAAGTCAAGATTTCAAGAGGTATACTACAAAAGATTCCTCGAGCAGATAATCAATATGTGGATAAGCTGGCCAAGTTAGCTAGTTCCTTGAGCCCTTTATCGCTGGATAGGACGATCAAGAAAATACTATTGGTAGGTCATATCGAACGACCAGTTGAAGTAGAAATATAGAGCAATTGGCGGAAGCCATTGATAAAGTTCCTTCGAGTAGGAAATTTATCGGTTGGCTAGGAGCAAGCCCATATGATAAAAAAGAGGGGCGATCTGTTCACATTTATTGGAGATCATCTATACAAGAGAGCCTTTTCAAGACCACTATTCAAGTATATCGGATCATATGACATTTAATATATTTTACAAGAAGTACATCAAGGTTCATGTGAAAGTCATTCAGGCGGCCAATCGCTCACCCAAAAAATCTTATTGGCTAGATATTTTTGGCCCACCCCGCAAGCGGACTTGGATCGTTTGGTTGCACTTGTCTATCATGTTAAAGGAATCAGAATATACCACACCGACCCATGGAATCTCTGAAGATGTCAACTATATTGGTCCCTTGCGGTCGGTAGGTGAATTGCCCTAAACAAGAAACAACAATACCTTTCTCAACTCGATCAGGCTTTATCAATTACACACTTAAATAAAATATGAAGCAGTAAAATAAGTACGAGATAAATGAATTTTTTACTTGGTTGGCAATCAGCGGATTGCTACTCCAAGGAATGTAAGCTCACTATCAAGATCTCCTTCTCGAACAGAATGCTGGAGGCAAAGAAACCTCTGTTAGGACCTTTATGCCCGCTAGAGGGGGGGATAGCGGTTCGTCGCGCACTTGTGCTTGCTTCGTCTTGATATGCAGCGAAAAATAAAATACAAGCACACAATGCTAACACCTAGGGTTTACTTGGTATCCACCTCAAGAAGAGGTGACTAATCCAAGGATCCACACACCGACTCACTCCTCCACTATGAAATACTCCTTCTCGATCGCAGCCGAAGGCGGAGAAGCCTCGTACAAATACAAACACAGAAATACAACTCACACAAGAAAATAAATACAAAAATACAAGTGAAAACACACTCTTCTTTCTTACTTGTTGTGTGTTGTTGTTGCCTCTTGAATCTTGGAGATGCACTCCAAGAACCCTCAAGAACTGGCAAGAATTTCGGAGAAGATCGCTGGTGAAAATCGCAGAAGACCGCAGGAAGAAATCGCAAAGATCTACAGAGAAAACGCTCCGCAACGGCTATATCCTGTGCTCCCAATCTATCCAAACCAATCCCAATCGATTGCCATGTCAGCACCGCTTCATCGCAACCGTCCATCGCTCATTTCCTGCCCAATAGTCACTTCCCAATCGATCGACCGATCGATTGGGACTACCTGAATCGATCGCTCGATCGATTCAGGGCCTTTATGTGCTCTCGCATTCGCGCGAGAGCTTCTGCGGCCTAATCGATCAACCGATCGATTGGCAGCTCCCAATCGATCGCCCGATCGATTGGGAAAGCCTCTGTGCTCATGATTTCACCTCCCAATCGATCGACCGATCGATTGGGCCTTCTCATAATCACAGCACACTCTAATTGATCGACCGATCGATTGGACCGTGGTTCAATCGATCGCCCGATCGATTGAATAACCTGGACTTGACTCAAACTCAAGTCCAAAATCTCCAACCTAACTCCTGGTCAACCGTGACCTATTGGGTCTCCATGCCTAGCATTTGGCCACACCCGACCAACCTCGAACTAGTCTTCTAGCCTCCTCCATCAGCCTTGAGTCTCTCGGATATCTCCCATCCTTCACGCCTTGCCTTCAGGAGCTTCCTTCAGCCTCATCCTAGTTGTCGGATTATACCACTACACTCGACCAACCTCGAACTAGCCTTCTAGCCTCCTCCATCAGCCTTGTGTCCTTGGAATATCTCCCTATCCTTCACGCCTTGCCTTTAGGAACTTCCTTCGGCCTCATCCTAGTTGTCGAGTTCTCCTTGCCAAGTCATACTAGGACTTACCTTGCCAAGACCACATGCTTGGACTTACAACCTTTGCCAAGATCACACTTGGACTTACAGTTGTCTGGCTCCTCACTAGGACTTCCCAAATGCCTGGCTCCTCACCAGGACTTTCTCCTTTGCCAAGATCACACTTGGACTTTCCAATTTGCTTAACCTGTAGTTAGGACTTCCACCACTGCCTAAACTCCAGTTAGGACTTCCACCACTGCATAAACTCCAGTTAGGACTTCCATACGCCTAACCTCCAGTTAGGACTTTCCCAGTCAAGTCTCCTGTCAACCTTGACCTACTTGACTTGTATTCTCATCAACCTGGTCAACCCTTTGATTATCTCCATAACTGGACGATTGCTCCAGCAATCTCCTTATATTGTCAAACATCAAAACTCAAATCCCGACTCAAGCTTGACTCAACTCAAGCTTAGTCAAACTGGTCAAACTTGACCTGGGGAAATTGCCCCAAACAATCTCCCACTTTTTGATGTTTAACAATACTTCTAAGTTAAGATAAATCTCATAGCCTTAACCTCTTCTTTATACCAAGGTTAAATCTCATAGCCTTAACATCTTCTTTATCACAAGGCTAAATCCCATAGCCTTAACCTCTTCTTTATCACAAGGCTAAATCTCATAGCCTTAACCTCTTCTTTCATGACAAGGCATGAATGAAGGTTTTCTTCATTCTCTCCCTTTTTTAAAGGGCAAACTCCCCCTTCTTGAGATAAAGGCCTAACTTAATCTTCCATTCTCCCCCTTTGTCATACATCAAAAACTGAACACAAACTCTTCTCCATAAGAGTTAACTCTACGTTGTTTACAACCTCATATGTTGTTAACAACCCCACAATGAAGATCTTATATTCTTCATTGCCGCCAAAGCTCCCCCTTGAGCTCTATTTCACTTCACACTGCTCATCTAGAGCATGCATCAACTTCTCAATGAAACTTCCATTCATTGCATTCAATGCTCCCCCTTGAGCAGTCATCGTTTTCTCAATGCTCATCCAAGAGCATTTTTCACTTTACCAATGAAGGTCTGATCCCCTTCATTAACCCAATGCTCCCCCTTGAGTAGTAATATACTCCACAATGCTCATCCGAGAGCATTTATCATCCTAGCAATGAAGATAACCAATCTTCCATTGCTCTCCAATACTCGACCCTGAGTATTAATTCATCACAAAGGTTTAACCCCCTTCCAAGGTCTTTGAAAATATTTTTATGTTTTCAAAGAGTAACTCCCCCTAAAAATATGGTCAAACTTCTATCATTGCACCAACAATGACTTGGAGTTCCTAAACAGTTAGGAAAATCCAAACTTGAAGTTTTGAGGTTCAAAATTCAATAATGAAATTAAACCCTAACCTAAACTTCACCTAAGTCTACCTTAACCAATCCATACTTACTTTCAACATGAAAACTCCCCCTAAATGGATACAAGTGTATGCCAAAGGGTTATGAATGGTTAAAGACCCTTGAAAATCAAACTTGAAGTTTTGAGGTTCCAAAATTTGAAATTGAAACTAAACCCCATCCTAAGCTTCACCTTGATTTTTCTTAACCAATCCATACTTATTTTCATCAAGAAAACTCCCCCTAAATGTCTACAAATGTATTCCAAGGGGTTTGGAATGGTTATTGGGACTCGAAGTGACTTGAAATGTTGAAATCAGGCTTTTTTGGCCAAAATTAGACTTCCCAATCAATTAAAGTTGGGACTCAATCAATTGAAATCACTTCAATTGATCCATTGATCGATTCCGCAAGCTACTACTCGCAGAAATACCCTTTGAATCGATCCACTGATCGATCCAGCCTGGGTCAATCGATCGGCTGATCGATTCACTACCCTTCTATTCACGGGAAATGGCTTCCCAATCGATTGGCTGATCGATCAAACCCATCCCAATCGATCAGCTGATCAATTGGGTTTCTGATTTCCTGAAATTCAATTTCAGCGAAATTCAGAAACTCCCAAAAAATTCTACAAAATTCTAAAAATCATGAAAATTCATGTAGACATTATTTAGGGTATACTTTATCAAGGAAAAATAGTTTTCTATGAAAATACTTCTTATTTTCAAATATTGACACAAGTTTGAAAACTTGTAAAAAACTTTAGTGTTTTCTTCAAGTTTGTGTCTAACTATTCAATGATGATCACTATCAAAAGATAGTCTTCACCAAGATTTTCCAAAAGCATTTTAAAATCATTTTCAAAACCAATATCCAACCATGTTCTTTGGGCTCAATGCACATGACTTGTACATTAGCTTTCCCAATGATTGGAAGACACATAACTATGTGTTTTGATGAACCTAAAACTCAACAAGATGCACTAAATCAACATCTTGAGTTTTGTTCACCATCCTAACATCTCACTTGTATCTAACGTGTATTAAAACACATTCAAGTCATCTTATAGTTCTTGTGAGATGTATATTTGGTTTTGCCCTAAACTAAGGGATCATGCATATCTATCTAGGCATTATAAGACTTATGATCATTCACCTAGAATGTC
The DNA here is from genome assembly GCF_018446385.1 of Zingiber officinale. Classification (NCBI taxonomy): domain Eukaryota; kingdom Viridiplantae; phylum Streptophyta; class Magnoliopsida; order Zingiberales; family Zingiberaceae; genus Zingiber; species Zingiber officinale. Next base: position 36,614,961 of record NC_055986.1, on the reverse strand, counting down.
ATTTTGTATAATCCCACTAATTTGGATATTTACCATTCATGATAAATGTCTTTTGTCCTTAATTACAAGGAAATTAACATAATGCATGATATGTTATGACATACATCAAAAAGAAAGAATTTTCAAAAGAAAATTTCCTATAGCTACATGATATATGTATGACATGACATGATATTTTTGTATTTTTCATAATAAAAATGGATACAACAATAATTAAGATTAATGCAAAAATAAATATGATATCATGACATATTATGGGCAAACAATCATAGCAGGTTAGCATAAATAAAATTTACCTAGATTACCTATCTAAGTATTCTTAACCCTAGCTAACTCAAAGTTTAACCCTAGATTGCCTATAATTTCCCACGAAAATGCCAAACCCCAATTTTAACATTTCTTTTCCCTTTCTAAATTTGTTCCATTTTAAATTAAACAAATTCCTCAAAGTATGGCACCGTTTACTCTTTCAAGGAGTAAATGAAATCAAATTAAGGCTTAGATTCACCTTTAACCTTCTAAGAAAATGTCAAAACCCCAACTTGACATTTCTTATCCTTTTCTAAATGTGTCAATTTAAATTAAGTTCAAAACCTCAAAGTTTGACACATTTTAATCTTCCAAAGAGTAAACATCTTACATTAGGACCTAGATTTTCCTTTAATTATCCTAAGAAAATACCAAAATCCCAATTTGATATTTCTTATGTTTTCCCAATTGTGCCAAGTTTAATTAAATCCAATTTTCTTAGGTTTTGGTACATGTTACTCTTTCTAAGAGTGATAATTTGGATTAAGGTTTACATTTCCCTTAATTCCATTTAGAGAACACCAAAATCTCAACTTAGTATCTCTTATGATTTTCCTTTAAGTGTGTCAATGTTAACCTAATTTCAAATCCTCAAAACTTGGCACCTTTTTGCTCTTCAAGGCTTAATCACATTTGATTAAAGCATAGGTTTTCTCTTAATTCCTTAAGAAAGTATCAAAATTCTAACTTGATTTTTCTTATACTTTTCTTAAGTGTGTCAATTTATTTTAAGTCCAACTCTTCAAATTTTGGCACATATATTACTCTTTCAGAGAGTAACCCCATAATCCTTTTCATTTTCAAAGGTTAACAATAACCTTGAAAACTCTCTCAAGTGTCAACTTTAACAAGGTTGGGTTAACTACCCTTCCAATTTGAGTTGACACTCTCTAAACTCATCTAGGGTATAGAGAATATGCTCCTAGGAACCCAAAACCTATTGGTGCTCCTTGGATGCTCTAGGTACTCCCTAGGGATGAATTTCCTAGTTACCTTCCTAAGGACCTTTCTAGGCTTCTTAGAAGCCTTGGTCACTTCTACTAGGTCACTCCTAGTGATAACTTCCCTTGTAACCTTTTTTGTGACTTTATTTGGCCTTCTTGGAGCCTTAGTCACCTTTACTAGATCAACTTTAAGAATGACCTCCCTTGTGACCTTCTTTGTGACTTTGTTAGACTTCTTAGAAGTCTTAGTCACATTGGTCTTGCCAAAAGAACCTTTAGGGATTCCTTCCCTACTATCTTTGACTTGACCTCTAAACCTAGGGTTGGTCCCATAGCTATATGGAACTCTATGAAAGGAAGTCACATCCTTCTTGGCTTTAGGTTTATATCTCAAACCTCTATAGTCATTGGATGACTCTTGTCTAGCTCTCCCTAGGTGATGCTCATTTTAAACCCTAAGCATGTTTTTCATTCTTGCTAAGGTCCTTTCTAAACTATCAAGTCTTATCCTCAAGACTTGGTTTTCACTCCATAAATCCTTAGATTTTGATTTTTCATTGAATCCTTGAGCATTTCTATTTTTAGGCATATATCTAAAATCCTTAGAGTTATTGCCTAAGTAGTTATCTACCTTTATAACCTTAGGTGTGGTAAATCTAGCATGAGGAGGAATATATTTGTCCTTACTTCTATCGTTCCTCCTAATCTCATGGCAATTAGCATTTAAATGATGTATCTTATTTCTAACATGCTCTTTACCATTTCTAAAAGGAATTACGTCATTAAATGTTACCTTGGGTTTGCTCTTAAAAGCTCCCCCTAGACTTGCGCTTCCTCCTCTAACTTTGATTGGCTTCTTCCCTTTAGGGTATTGACTCCGGTAATGCCCATTTTGATTGCATGAGAAGCACACAATGTGCTCCTTGCTCTTACATTCTGTGGGACCAATCTCCTTGGACTTCTCCTTGCCGTTGGGTACTACTTGGTCCTTCTTCTTGGCCAATTTGGGACACTTACTCTTGTAGTGCTCATGCTCCCTACACTTAAAGCAAATGATATGATTTTTGTTATTTTCATTTGAAGTTCCTATACCTTTGCTTGTAGGGATGATGCTTGATTCTCCATTTGATGTAGCTTGCATTGTGGAGGTTGCATCATCTTCTTCTTCTTCTCCTCTTGAGAGTGTGGGTGTTTCCACTTCTTCAACTCTTGAGGATGTGGATGCTTCCACCTCTTCCTCTCTTGAAGATGTAGAGGATCTCTCATCTTCTTCCTTCTCCTCCTCTTCCTTCTTCTCCTCGAATGTTGACCTTGTTGTTGGGACCGAAAATGTAGCTAGAGGGGGGGGGGGGGTGAATAGCTCGGCGCGATCTCGTGCTCGTCGTTGCTTGCTTCTTCGATGATGTGCAGCGGAAATACAAGAAAACAAACACACAATGCTAACACAAGGGATTTACTTGGTATCCACCTCAAGAAGAGGTGACTAATCCAAGGATCCACACACTCACGCACCCTCCACTATGAAAATGCTCCATTACGGTAACTTCCGAAGGTGGAGAAGCCCTACAATACTCTCACTATAACAAGAAACAAAGAGAAGCAAATATAAGGGAAAGCTTACATGGTTTAACCAAGAAACCCTAACCCTAACTTCTTCTTCTTACTGTAGATCCACCTCTTGACTTGGGAATGCCTCCAATAATCTTCAAGATCTGGCGGTGAGAACTCTGTGGAGAAGCTGTGATGTCGCTGTGAAGATCGGAGATGAAAACTGAGAGTTCTACCAAGAGAAACGTTCGCCAACAGCTAAATACGACGCTAACGGTCGAATCTCAATCGATTGGATTGCTCCCAATCGATTGGGGAGGCTTTGGATCAATCGGTCGATCGATCCAGAGTGCCTCTGTGCTCTCTGAAATTGCCTGGATCGATCGACCTATCGATCCAGGGCTTATCGCGCAGAATCGCAACTCCCAATCGATTGACCGATCGATTGGAGGCTCTGAATCGATCGGTTGATCGATCCAGAGCCATTCTGTGCGATCGCGAGCTTCTCCCAATCGATCCACTGATCAATTGGGAGGAGGCTTATCATGGGGACTCACCCAATCGATCACCCGATCGATTGGGCATGAGCCAATCGACCGACTGATCGATCCAGCTCAAGGTCTTTGCCCAAAATCAAGTCCAAACTCCCCTAAACCAACATCCGGTCAACCATGACATGTTAGTACATCATGCCTAGCATCTGGTCACCCTTGACCTGTTAGAACTCCCTTACTAAATATCCGGTCAATCCCTTTGACCCACTTGGACTTCCACCAGATGTCTGATCAACCTTGACCCATCTGGATTTCCTCGTGCAAAGTATCCAGTCAATCCCTTTGACCTACTTGAACTTCCCAACACCAGATGTCTGATCAACCTTGATCCATCTGGATTTTCTGTGTCTGGCTTCACTCACCAAGACTTCCCTTCTGCCTAGCTTCACTCACTAGGACTTTCCATCTGCCTAGCTTCACTCACTAGGACTTTCACCTCTGCCTGGCTTCACTCACCAGGACTTTCACCTAGCTTAACTCACTAGAATTTCCCAACTGCCTACCTTTACTCACTAAGACTTCTCATCTGTCTGGCTTCACTCACTAGGACTTTCCTTCTGCCTAGCTTCACTCACTAGGACTTTCACCTGACTTCACTCACCAGGACTTTCACCTGGCTTCACTCACCAGGATTTTCAACTGCCCGGCTTCACTCACCAGGACTTCCCTTCTACCTAACTTCACTCATTAAGTCTTTCACCTGGCTTCACTCACCAGGATTTTCCAATCTGCCTAACCTCCCAGTTAGGACTTTCACCAGGCTTCACTCACTAGGATTTTCCAGTCAAGTATCCATTCAACCTTGACCTACTTGACTCTCCTTCATAATCTCCCCACATGAATAATGGCACCTGCAATCTCCATGTGTTGTCTTCATGTATTGTCAAACATCGAAACCCAAGCATCAAGACTCGAGCTTGAACCAATTCAAGCTCAGTCAACCAGGTCAATCTTGACCTAGGGAATATTGCACCAACAATTTCCCCCTTTTTGATGTTTGACAATACCACTTGTAAGTTAGGCTAATCCCATAGCCTCAACTCCCTTCATGCCAATATATAAATGATGGTTTCCTTCATTCTTCCCCTTTTCTAGAGGGCAACTTCCCTCTTAGGTAATGAATGCCTAACTTAACCCTACATTCTCCCCCTATTGGCACACATCAAAAACTCTCCCCCTGAAGAGTTACTCAACATTGTTTACAACTTCACTCATTGTTCACAACATAATAACGAAGGTCTCATACCCTTCATTATTCTTAATGCTCATCTTTGAGCATATACCACTTGGTATATTCACACACGATTCAAATGAAAGTCCTATACCCTTCATTATCATCAAATGCTCATCCGTGAGCATACACCACTTGAATAATGAAGATATCCACTCTTCATTACATTCAAATACCCAACCTTGAGCATTTTTGCTAAAGAAGGTTAATTACCTTCCAAGGTGTATGAAAAATAGATTTGCATGTCCTTAAAAGGTAACTCCCCCTAAGGGCATGCACGTAACCTCTGTCATTGCACCAACAATGACTTGGAATCCCTAAACCTTTAGGAAACCCAAATTTTGAAGTTTTGAGGTTCACAAATTCAATATTGAACCCAAACCTCAACCTAAACCTCTACTTAGTCTTCCTTGACCAATCCATCCTTATTTTCATCATGAAAACTCCCCCTAAATGTATACAAATGTGTTTTGAGGGGTTAGGAATGGTTATCTAGACTAAAGGTGGTTTAAAATGCTAAAATCAAGCTTTCCCAGCCAAAATCAGCATTCCCAATCGATTGGAGTTGGGTCCCAATCGATTGAACCTGCGTGAATCGATCCACTGATCGATTCAAGGGTGGTGGATCGATCGGCTGATCGATCCAGCGAGCTTCTGCTCACGGGAAAACTCCTCTCAATCGATCGCCCGATCGATTGAGGCACTCCAATCGATCGGCTGATCGATTGGAGCTCTGAAAAACTGAAACTTATTTCACTGACTTTCAGAAACTCCCATAAAATTCTGTAAAATTTCAAAAATCATGAAAATTCATGTAGACATTATTTAGGGTATATATTATCAAGGAAAAATAGTTTTCTATGAAAATACTTTCTATTTTCCAAGATTGACACAAACTTGAAAACTTGTAAAAACTTTAGTGTTTTCTTCTAGTTTGTGTCTAACTTTTCAATGATGATTACTATCAAAAGATAGTCTTCACCAATGTTTTCCAAAGTATATTTAAAATCATTTTGAAAACCAATATCTAACCATATTCTTTGGGCTCAATGCACATGACTTGTACATTAGCTTTCCCAATGATTGGAATACACATAACTATGTGTTTTGATGAATTTAAAACTCAAAATAATGTACTAAGTCAACATCTTGAGTTTTATTCATCATCCTAACATCTCACTTGTATTTAATGTGTACGAAACCACATACAAGTCATCTTATAGTTCTTAGTAAGATGTAAACTTTGGTTTTGCCCTAATCTAAGGGTCATGCATATCTATCTAGGTATTTTGAGGTTATGATCATCCACCAAGGATGTTACTTGTTAATAAATGTCATTTGTCCTTAATTTCAAGGAATTTAAAAATTATGCATGATGCAATATGACATATATCAAAGATAAATAATTTTCAAAAGAAAATTTCCTATGACTACATGATGTATGTATGACATGACATGATATTTTTGTATTTTTCATAATAAGGCATGAATGCAAAAATAAACATGATGTCATGACATATATGATGGGCAAACAAAGCATGACAAATTAGCATAAGTAAAATACCTAGAATAACTATCTAATTATCCTTAAACCTTAGCTAACTTAAAGTTCAAAACTTACATTGCCCAAAATGTCCCAAGCAAATGCCAAAACCCAATTTTGACATTTCTTTTACTTTTCCTAATTTGTGCCAATTTAAATTAAGCATATTCCTCAAATTTTGACACATTTTACTCTTTCAAGAGTAGCACATTAAAATAAGGCTTAGATTTTCCTTTAATTTCCCAATAAAATGCCAAAATCACAACTTGGTATTTCTTTACACTTAATTTCTTGTGCCAATCAAGATTATATCAAATTTCTCAACCTATGGCACATTTTACCCTTTCCAAGAGTAACTCATTTATCCATATCATTTTCAAAGGTTAACAATAACCTTGAAATTGCTCTTAGAGTGTCAACTTCATCATAATTGGGTTAACTACCCTTTCAATTAGAGTTGACACTCTCTGACCCATCTAAGGGGTAGAGAAAATGCTCCTAGGAACCCAACACCTATTGGTGCTCCTTAGATGCTTTAGGTACTCACTAGGAATAACCTCCCTAGATACCTTCCTAGTGACCTTGTTAGGCTTCTTAGGGGCCTTGGTCACATTTTCTAGGTCAACCCTAAGGATTGCTTCCCTCCAAACCTCTATGGCCCTTGGATGACCCTTGTTGTGCTAAACTTAGGTTTTGCTCTTTTTACCCTTTTAGGATACTTTCCATCTTTTTTAGGGTCTTTTCCATTTTATCAAGCCTTGACCTCAAGACTTGATTTTCTTCCCATAAATCCCTAGATTTTGATTTTTCCTTAAATCCTTGAGCATTTTTATTTCTAGGCTTATAACTATGATCCTTAGTGTTATTGCCTAAACTTTTACCTACCTTCCTAACCCTAGGTGTGATAGTCTTAGCATAGAGAGCCATATGTTTTTCTTTAATGTTATCATACTCCCTATTTTTATGGTAAATAGTATTAAAATGGTATAAATTAGAACTAACATGCTTTTTACCATTATTTAAAGGGGTAGGCTCAACAAATGATACCTTGCGTTTTACCTTGGAGGCTCCCCCTTGAGTTGTGCTTCCTCCTAGAGCCTTGACCGCTTTCTTCCCCTTGGGACATTGACTCCGATAGTGTCCTTTTTATTGTAAGAGAAGCACACAATGTGCTCCTTGCTCTTCTTTGTTCCAGGAGCGGTCTCTTTGGGCTTCTCCTTGTCCTTTGGTGCCACTTGACCCTTCTTCTTGGCCAATTTAGGGCACTTGCTTTTGTAGTGCTCATGTTCTCTACATTCAAAACATATGATATGTTGTTTATTTTTATTTGAAATATTTATACCTTCATGCGTAGGGATGGCATCTTCTCCTTTTGATCTGGAGGTAGAAACTTCCTCTTGTTCCGACAATGATGCTCCTCCAATAGATTTGACTCGACTTGTGGAGGTGGAAGCTTCTTCATCCTCTTCTTCTCTTGACCCGGATGTAGAGACTTCTTTTTCTTCTTGAACTGGTGTCAAAGAAAATCGCTTCTCCTCAATCCTAGAGGTGGAGGCTTCATCATCTTCATCTTGTACATGGAACAAAGAGTATGCTCCATCTTTGCTCTTTTCATTGCATTCCTTTGAAGATGAGGCTTCTTGGACTTCTTCTTCGGAAGTTGAGAATCTCTCAACTTCGAAGTCCACTTCCTTTTGATCTTGACCCATGGAGTCGCCCTCTTTGAATTCTTCTTGAATCGGTACAGTGGAGGGGATCTCATGAATCGTTGCCAATTTGCTCCAAAGCTCCTTGGCATCTTTGAATTCTCCAACTTGCTCCAAAATGTGGCTAGGCAATAGATTGACCAAAAGTTTGGTCATTTTATCATTGGCCTTGCTCATTTGAATTTGTTCTTAGCTCCACTTGCTCCTCTTGAGAATTTTTCCCTTTGAACTTGTTGAAGCTTCGAAGCCTTCCATGAGAGCAAACCATTACTCTATCTCCACCATCAAGAAATTTTCAATTCTTGATCTCCAAAGATCGAAGCTCATCATTGTGAATGGTGGAGGCACCCTCGTATCGAATCCAAGTCCATCTTTGAATTCCATTTGAAGTTGAGCTTGATGAAATCTTTGACTTGAAAAATTTTGCTCCAACTTCTTCACCCTCTAGCTTTGTTGCCCCTTCCGGCGATGACTCCGGTGAAGAGCGGCCTTGCTCTGACACCACTTGTTGGGACCGAAAATGTAGCTAGAGGGGGGTGAATAGCTTGGCGTGATATCGTGCTCATCATTGCTTGCTTCTTCGATGATGTGCAGCGGAAATACAAGAAAACAAACACACAACGCTAACACAAGGGAATTACTTGGTATCCACCTCAAGAAGACGTGACTAATCCAAGGATCCACACATTCACGCACACTCCACTATGAAAACGCTCCTTTACGGTAACTACCGAAGGCGGAGAAGCCCTACAATACTCTCACTACAACAAGAAACAAAGAGAAGCAAATACAAGGGAAAGCTTACACGGTTTACACAAGAAACCCTAACCCTAGCTTCTTCTTCTTGCTGTAGATCCACTTCTTGACTTGGGAATACCTCCAAGAATCTTCAAGATCTGGCGGTGAGAACTCTGTGGAGAAGTTGTGATGTCACTGTGAAGATCGGAGATGAAAGCCGAGAGTTCTACCGAGAGAAACTCTCGCCAACAGCTAAATACGACGCCAACGATCGAATCCCAATCTATTGGATTACTCTCAATCAATTGGTGAGGCTTTGGATCGATCGGCCGATTGATCCAGAGCGCCTCTGTGCTCTCTGGAATTGCCTGGATCGATCGACCTATCGATCCAGGGCTTATCGCGCAGAATCACAGCTCCCAATCGATCAACCGATCGATTGGAGGCTTTGATTCTGCGCGATAAGCCCTGGATCGATAGGTCGATCGATCCAGGCAATTCTAGAGAGCACAGAGGCGCTTTGGATCGATCGACCTATCGATCTAGGGCTTATCGCGCAGAATCACAACTCCCAATCGATCGACCGATCGATTGGAGGCTCTGAATTGATCGGCCGATCGATCCAGAGCCATTCTATGCGATCGCGAGCTTCTCCCAATCGATCCACTGATCAATTAGGAGGAGGCTTATCGTGGGGACTCACCCAATCGATCACCCGATCGATTGGGCATGAGCCAATCGACCGGTTGATCGATCCAGCTCAAGGTCTTTGCCCAAAATCAAGTCCAAAGTCCCCTAAACCAACATCCGGTCAACCATGACCTGTTAATACATCATGCCTAACATCTGGTCACCCTTGACCTGCTAGGACTCTCTTACCAAGTGTCCGGTCAATCCCTTTGACCCACTTGGACTTCCACTAGATGTTTAGTCAACCTTGACCCATCTGGATTTCCTCGTGCAAAGTATCCGGTCAATCCCTTTGACCTACTTGAACTTTCCAACACCAGATGTCCGATTAACCTTGATCCATCTAGATTTCCTGTGCCTGGCTTCACTCACCAAGACTTCCCTTCTGCCTAGCTTCACTCACTAGGACTTTCCATCTTCCTAGCTTCACTCACTAGGACTTTCACCTCTGCCTGGCTTCACTCACCAAGACTTTCACCTAGCTTAACTCACTAGGATTTCCCAACTGCCTAGCTTTACTCACTAGGACTTCTCATCTGCCTCGCTTCACTCACCAGGACTTTCCTTCTGCCTAGTTTCACTCACTAGGACTTTCCATCTGCCTAGCTTCACTCACTTGAACTTTCACCTGACTTCACTCACCAGAACTTTCACCTGGCTTCACTCACCAGGATTTTCAACTGCCCGACTTCACTCACCAGGACTTCCCTTCTGCCTAGCTTCACTCACTAGATCTTTCACCTGGCTTCACACACTAAGATTTTTCAGTCTGCCTAACCTCCCAGTTAGGGCTTTCACCTGGCTTCACTCACCAGGATTTTCCAGTCAAGTATCCAGTCAACCTTGACCTACTTAACTCTCCTTCACAATCTCCCCACATGAATAATGGCACCTGCAATCTCCATGTGTTGTCTACATGTATTGTCAAACATCGAAACCCAAGCATCAAGACTTGAGCTTGAACTAATTCAAGCTCAGTCAACCAGGTCAACCTTGACCTAGGGAATATTGCATCAACACTTGTGTCAACATTGGATTGGTCCCTTTCTTCTTGGACCAATGAGCCCTTCTCCTTGGGCTCCTCCACTCCTTGGAGTTGTGTAGGGTTCTCATGATAGGAAATGATCTTTTTCCAAAGATCACATGCACTAGTGTATTCACCTACACTCAAAAGGATATTAGAAGGCAATAAATTAAGCAATATGTTTGTTACCTCCTTATTCGCCTCCGCTAGCTCCTTTTGTTCCTCGGCCCAATGTCAAGGTCAGAGGCGTTTACCCTTCTTGTCCGTTGGAGCTTCAAATGGGTCATCCAAAACAACTCACTGGTTCCAAACCATTTGGAACCATGTCTCCAACCGAGTTCTCCAAAAATTGAAGTCCTCTTTGTCGTATGGAGGTGGAATCTGGATGTCCCATCCGAGAGGTCCTTCACTCTCCATCTTCTTCTTCCTCTAGCTTCTTGCTCTCTTGGCGGTTAGTCCGTAGAAGAGCGACCTCACTGTGATACCAATTGTTAGGACCTTTATGCCCGCTAGAGGGGGGTGAATAGCGGTTCGTCGCGCACTTGTGCTTGCTTCGTCTTGATATGCAGCGGAAAATAAAATACAAACACACATAATGCTAACACCTAGGGTTAACTTGGTATCCACCTCAAGAAGAGGTGACTAATCCAAGGATCCACACACCAACTCACTCCTCCACTATGAAATACTCCTTCTCGGTCATAGCTGGAGGCGGAGAAGCCTCGTACAAACACAAACACACAAATACAACTCACACAAGAAGAAAAATACAAAAATACAAGTGAAAACACACTCTTCTTGCTTACTTGTTGTGTGTTGTTGTTGCCTCTTGAATCTTGGAGATGCGCTCCAAGAACCCTCAAGAACTGGCAAGAATCTCGAAGAAGATCGCTGGTGAAAATCGTAGAAGACCGCAAGAAGAAATCGCAAAGATTTACGGAGAAAACGCTCCGCAACGGCAATATCCTGATGGATCGAAAGCGCTAGAGGGGGGGTGAATAGCGCTCGTGGCTATTTCATTTTTCGAAATATCGGAATCGTAAACTTAAGTAACGCAGCGGAAAAAGTAAAGCAAGCACAGAACGACACAGGGAGTTTACTTCGTTCGGAGCCTTTGACGACTCCTACTCGAAGACCCGCGATCCTTGATCGCTTTCCGTGGGCAACAACTATAAGCTCATAAAATATTACAATTGGAATACAGTAGAGATTGCAATTATGTAAAGTGAAAACTAATACCGACAACGAAAGATCGAAGAGTCTGAGCTTCGAGTCGTCGGCGTCGAGTCGTAGCACTTCAAGGTCGTCTCGATGGCAGCACTTCACAGAAGAAAGCTTAGAAGTTCTTATTTCTTTTAGCTGCTCCCTCGACCCTCTTTTTATATGACATTCCGGGCTCCTGGATCCCTTTCGGCCACCTGGAGTGTGACGTGCCAACCAACCAGAATGCTCCACGTGGCGAAGTCATGGCAGGGATAAAACTTGGTCCCAGGCGCCCGGACCTGTTCCAGGCGCTCGGATCCATCCCGGGCGCTCGGACCACCTTTTTCTAGCAGGTTCCTCTCCTGTAAAACAAGGTTAGTCCGAGCAAATACCCTGCAAGACAGTGTTAGAATCTGATAAATCATAGTAAAGAAGAACTGACAGTCTTCGGACTATCCGAGTCTGACTTCAGATTTCCAACCGAAAACCCTAGGTCGACCCGACGCCTACTGTTCCCTCTACGGGGAACGCGTCCTCACCTACTCCCTTCAGGAGAGATTACCTGATGCCAGTCCGGTCCTCCAGACCGACTGGACTTTCCGCCTAGGGTTACCACCCCTAGGACCTAGGGTTACCACCCCTAGGACCTAGGGTTACCGCCCCCTAGGGTTTTTCTCCACCTAGGGTTGCCACCCCCTAGGACCTAAGGTTGCCGCCCCTTAGGGTTTTCCTTCACCTAGGGTTACCACCCCCTAGGACCTAAGGTTGCCGCCCCTTAGGGTTTTCCCTCACCTAGGGTTACCGCCCCCTAGGACCTAAGGTTACCACCCCTTAGGATTTTCCCTTTGCCTAACCGCAGCTAGGACTTTCCTGAAACACTTATTCAACATGTTAGATCACCACAAACCTTAACTTTGAATCCTTTGCCATTATCAAAACTCAGGTTCGATCGTCGGATGCTTCCCGCACCAACAATCTCCCCCTTTTTGATTATGGCAATCGAAATTCAAAGTTAAGTAATAATATGCAGTAAGGTATAAGTACAAGGAAAAAAAATGGGCATTACAAACTCCCCCTTAATATAACCTCCCTTTTGGATTTTTGTTCTTTTTGAATTTCTCTACTCTCCCCCTTTGCCATATATCAAAAATAAGCTAGTTTTGAAAAAAAAAAAAAAACTTAACTTTTCAAGACAAAACTTAGAGATTTTGGTTTAATAGCAACATTTTTGAAAGAAAATTTTGCTAAGGAAAATAGTTTAAGTGCAAAAAGAACTTTAAACCACTGATTTTGCTAGAGGAGATTTTTCTTTGTGATATATTCAGCTCTTTTTAACTTAGTGAATTTTCTAACAGAAAAAAAAAAAATTAAATAGAAGAGACTTGAAAGTTTTAAATTTGAAAAAGTTTTTGAAAAGTTGCTTAAGATAAATGAATTTCAAAGATACCTAAGGCAAAGGAGAAGCGTTAACTTTAGTGTTTAATAGTTTACAAATTTTATTTTAGAAAGGTATCAGAGCCCTAAGGTCCAAGCATGAGTTAAGATTTGTTTTGATCAGGTATCAGATCCCTTAAGTAAAAGCATGCTTAAACTTATTATTTCCTTCACCAACTGTCTAACCTTTAGCTACTTGCTGATTGCCTAGACAGCAACAGTGTTCACTTGGTTAGTCAAGTCAAGTCAATTGATCCAGTTAGATTTGACTAGGGCTAGAAGACTTGATTTGATTACTGTTAATAAAATATTTAACGCCCAGACTCATATTGATGCACAGAAATAAGCATTCTTGAGTCCAGGCTGTACCCTATGCATCTCACATCGTTCTATGTTTTACAAACACAATCAAGGTAAACCTAGGTGTTTGTGAGATGCTCTGGCTGAATCCTAGGGGAACATGAATTCTAGGGGAAAAGCCTAAGCTAAGTCCAAATTTAGAAAGTCTAGTAAAGTAGGGATTTTGAAAAATTTTGCCTAGAAGTTAGAAATGTGATTTTAAAACAGTTTTTGAAACACCTTGGTCTATTAAATTAAGGCAGAATCAATCAAGTCTGAAGTAATAGTCAACATAGATAAAGGTGCTGCTACATGCTGTCATAATATCAACATAGATAAAGGTGCTGCTGCATGCTGTCATAATGGAGCTACAGTCGAGCTACTGAGATGATGAGGGTGGTGGTCCGGAACCCAGTGACCGGAGTAGTGTCAGGAGCTCAGTGTGACGAGCCCGATCATCCTCTCGTAGATCTCGGTGCAGGTCGGAGATCTCCTGCCGTACGTCTCGTCGTAAGTCGGAGGCCTCCTGTCGTACCTCTCATCGTAGATCGGAGACCTCTCATCGTATGTCTCAATGAAACTCGGAGCTCTCGTGCTGGAGGCTCGACATAGCCCTCTCTAGTCCAGATACTCGATCGGCTAGAGTGCGGGGAGCTGGGCGTGGTGCTCGAGCTGGTGGTGGGGCAGGAGCGGCGCCCTCAGGAAATAGTGCCAACATGAACTCATCCTGCTCTGCCTCCTCCTCCTGCTGGTGCTGTGCCCCCCTCTGCCAGGACATGGTACCCTCATTGTCTATATGGATACTAGCTAGGGAGAAGTTCCTGGCTCCTATAATGTCAAACTCGGTCATGTAACGGATGTCACCTCTGGTGACGTCAATGTGCAAGGAGGACATGTAAGCTGTCAGAATGTGGCAGTAGGGCATATGTACCCGTCCGCTGGTTACGTATCCAGCTGCATAGATAATAGTGGAAAAGATGTGTAGGCTTATGTCTATGTCTAACCTATGACACAGGGCATAAAGAAGAAAGGAGTGGAATGGACGCATCACGGCAATGTCGTGGGTGGTTAGCGGTAGAATGAAAAACACTAGGACCCTATAAAGGATGTAGTCCTAAACTCTAAGGGTAACTGACCTAAACTGGGTCACAGTGGGATCACGCTAGTCCTCAAAAAAATACGAATAGATTGTATCAAGGGTAATATGTGAGTAGGGATCTCCAAAAGGTAGCTCCCTGGGAGGATAGCACAAAAAGGTGCAAGGTGACTCTCGTAACCCTAGAAACTCACGAATGGTAGTGGGGGATAGTGGGATATCCGTCCCAGCTGCCCTAGTAGTATAGGTAAAGTCGTCTATTTTTACTAGGTTGTTGTAAAATTCGGCACACAAACTTATGTTTACTGAGCTGGTACACTCAACAAGGTTCCGCAACCTATAGTGGTTTATAGCCTCGAAGGCTGGAACACAAGAGTAGAAAGAACGCTCTATCTATACATTTGGTTCTAATGGCCATGTAAATCGTTGACTCAAACTTAAGCCTAAGTTCGTCGGTGGGAAACCTAGGGTCAATGCTAGGTGTAGAGGGCCCAGCACCAGATTTAGAACGCTTCCTAAATTTCAAACTAATATTATACTAAGAAATAAACAAGCATTATAAGTTTGGAATAAAATTTAAGAAGGGATAGAAATTTTACCGAGGAGCCATCGTAAGAAATTTTAGAACTGACGACCTCGGTTGAGTCGCGACTCCGTATCAACCGCGGAAAATTTTAATTTTGAAAGTTTTTGCAGTGAAGCCTAAAAAGCTTAAGGAAAACTTGGAGGTGCAAGGGTAGGGGGCGGCCCCTGCCCCCTATTTATAAGGGAGTCTGGGCGCCCGGGTTCGTATACCGGGGGCGCCCGCCCCTGGTTTTTGACCCCTGTTTTGTTCGTTTTTTTTTAATGAATTTAATTTTAAGAATAAATTTCTAAGTTACTTAAATTTGAAAAATAATTAAGTTAATTAATTTGGAAAAATATTTAAATTTTAATTTGCTTAGTCATCTCACCCGATCTATGTTTTCAATCAGGGGATCCTATCATTTTGTGAGATGAATTAGTTCAATTTTTAGGGTTTAGTTTAACTTTATGTTAGATTTGGGTTTAGCTTTGGGTTCAACAAGTAAGCGTTCTTTGGATAAACTTCTGGGCTATGGTGAGTCACAAGGAGCTCATTAAAGTAACCATGCCTTTGAGGCTTTCCAAATAGTCCTACCCATTGAACTTAATATTGAACCTTGGTCTAACTAGTTATGATCCATTTAAGGGTAGCTTCGGTTAGTTCCACTTGGCCAAATGCACCAAGTCGAAGCAATATCTTCCTAGACATGCGATGCCCAAGCTTCCCCAACGTACTATCATCCAAAAACTTTACCAGTACTGTGTTTCAAGTTAAATCTAACCCTTTTAATCTATCCTTACTTACCATGTCGGGTAATTTACTCTTGTTTACCCATTTCGGGTAGATTAAGTTCGGTTACCCAGTCGGGTAAATAGGTTTCGGAGTTGCCAGCTATTCTGGACCCTCCTTCTATTTTGAATTAATTTCGAATAATTGATTTTGAATTTTGAATTTTGAGTTTTAATAATTAATTTTGAATTTTGAATTTTAAATTTTAGTAATTAATTTTGAATTTTGAATTTTAGTAATTAATTTCGAATTTTGAATTTTGAATTTTAATAATTAATAGTTAATTTTGAATTTTGAATTTTAATAATTAATAATTAATAATTAATTTCGAATTTTGAATTTTAATTTTAATAACTAATTTCAAATTTTGAATTTTGAATTTTAATAATTAATAATTAATTTTGAATTTTGAATTTTGAGTTTTAAATTAATTTCAAATTTTTATCGTTTTAGCTCCCTTTGGATCATAGTCTCGATAAGGTCTATTGAGGTAATGTATTTGATCCTTAGGGACTCAATACTGTCCAAGTTCAACTTGATTGATCAGGTTGGACTTGGCAACCCATGCTTGGACCATTTTTCTATTTGTTCTTTGTATGAGAGATAGGTATGACCTATATTTGTTTTTCGTTTTGTATCCTAGTCCAGTTCGATTGTAGATTGCCCTTTGTGTTCCAAGAATCATGTTAAGATTCTTGGATCCCAAGGAAAATCGTTCTAAGGTTGTCTTCAAATCCTTGACTTGACTTTTCAGGTTGGAATTCTCTTCCTTAAGTTTTTGAACTTGAGTTGAGGTCCCAGTCTGAACTGGATCAGTCAAGGATTCGTTATTAGTCGTCTCTTTAAGGAGTGTTATCTCCTTTAGAAGCGACTTGATTCGAATTTTGGACTTAGCTACTTTATGCATTAAATAATTAATTATGCAATATAACCTATTTTGACTTACAGAGGGGTTTTGCCCTTCAGAAACGGATGCGGATCCGTGGCTTCTCTCAGACTCAACTTCCGATTCGTCCTCGTTTCCGGATTCGTTGGTGTAGTCCCGGGCTGTTAATACGAGAAAGTTAGTCTGCTCTAGTTCTTCGTCGTCGGATTCCTCGGAAGAAGACTCGTCCCATGTTGCCTTCAATGCCTTCTTTCTCTTTGGTTTCTTTGGATCCTTCTGGTTCGGGCAGTTTGCCTTGATGTGCCCCTTCTGATTGCACCCGTAGCAGGTCACTTCGAATTTAACCTTCGAGCTTGGTTGGGCTTCTTTAGACTAGATGGCCTTTCTGACATCCTTTTTGTTGAAGCCCTTCTTTTTGCAGAGCTTCTTTACCAAGTTGACTATTTCGGTTGTAAGTTCATCGTCGTCTTCCGAATCTGGTTCTTCTTCTGACTCAGGTTCGGTTCTGCGCTTGATTTTTGACTCGCGCGTTCTCCCTGTTCCTGCAACCAAAGCCAACCTCTCTCGGTCGGGCGTGCATTAGTCTGTTCGTGAAGTTTAAATTCTGTAAAAAGCTCATCTAACTTAATGGTAGATAAGTCCTTGGAGACCTTGTAGGCATCTACCATGGATGCCCACAAGGTGTTCCTTGGAAAAGCATTTAAAGAATACCTTATGATGTCCCGGTTGTCTACCTTCTGTCCAATTGCATGAAGACCATTGAGCAGATCTTGAATCCGAGCATGAAGTTGGGCAGCTGATTCACCTTCCTGCAATTTGATGTTAAATAATTTATTGAAAATTAAGTCTCTTTTACTTACTTTGGTGTCGGATGTCCCTTCATGAAGTTCAATGAGCTTCTCCCACAACTCTTTGGCACTGTTGAAGGGGCCGACACGGTTGAGTTCTTCTTTTGATAGGCCGCACTGGAGGGTGCAGGTTGCCTTGGCATTAGCTTCCACCTTCTTAATCAGAGATACGTCCCAATCTTCGTATGGTAGTGGTTTGTCGGCACTATCAATTGGTAGTTGGAGTCCGGTTTTGACAATCATCCAGACTTCAAAGTGAGTCTGGAGATATGCCTCCATACTCTTCCAGTACCCGAAGTCGTCTCCGGTGAATAGCGGAGGGCGGGCTGTACTGTAGCCTTCTTGAAGGGTCATTTCAGATCAACCTAAAAAGAAAACAACTGACAAAATGTCCCAGGACTTGGTCCTGGCTTAGTAGTGCGGAAGGAAGAGAATGGATCACGAACTTGGGTGGCGCTGCACTAACTCCGAGCAGAAAACCGATTCGAGAAAAAGAATTAGAATATAGCTATGAAGATAAATTCTAATCGACTCCGAAAAATCTAAAAATACCACGGAAAATATTTTGAATGGTGGTTGCACCGATTCAAAATGACCCCGCTCTGATACCAATTGATGGATCGAAAGCGCTAGAGGGGGGGTGAATAGCACTCGTGGCTATTTCGTTTTTCGAAATATCGGAATCGTAAACTTAAGTAACGCAGCGAAAAAAGTAAAGCAAGCACAGAACGACACAGGGAGTTTACTTCGTTCGGAGCCTGGTGATCACTTTCCGTGGGCAACAACTATAAGCTCGTAAAATATTACAACTGGAATACAGTAGAGATTGCAATTATATAAAGTGAAAACTAATATCGACAATGAAAGATCGAAGAGTCTGAGCTTCGGGTCGTCAGCGTCGAGTCGTAGCACTTCAAGGCCATCTCGATGGCAGCACTTCACAGAAGAAAGCTTAGAATGTCTTGTTCTTTTAGCTGCTCCCTCGACCCTCTTTTTATATGACATTCCGGGCGCCTGGATCCCTTCCGGGTGCCTGGAGTGTGACGTGGCCAACCAACCAGGATGCTCCACGTGGTGAAGTCGCGGCAGGGATAAAACTTGGTCCCAGGCACCCGGACCTGTTCTGGGCGCCTGGACCTCCGGGCGCCCGGATCCATCCCGGGCGCCCGGACTACCTTTTTCCAGCAGGTTCCTCTCCTGCAAAATAAGGTTAGTCCGAGCAAATACCCTACAAGACAGTGTTAGAATTTGATAAATCATAGTAAAGAAGAACTGACAGTCTTCGGACTGTCCGAGTCTGACTTCGGATTTCCAACCGGAAACCCTAGGTCGACCCGACGCCTACTGTTCTCTCTACGGGGAACGCGTCCTCACCTACTCCCCTCAGGAGAGATTACCTGATGTCAGTCCGGTCCTCCAGACCGACTGGACTTTCCGCCTAGGGTTACCACCCCCTAGGACCTAGGGTTACCGCCCCCTAGGGTTTTTCTCCACCTAGGGTTGCCACCCCCTAGGACCTAAGGTTGCCGCCCCTTAGGGTTTTCCTTCACCTAGGGTTACCGCCCCCTAGGACCTAAGGTTGCCGCCCCTTAGGGTTTTCCCTCACCTAGGGTTACCGCCCCCTAGGACCTAAGGTTACCACCCCTTAGGAGTTTCCCTTTGCCTAACCGCAGTTAGGACTTTCCTGAAACACTTATTCAACATGTTAGATCACCACAAACCTTAACTTTGAATCCTTTGCCATTATCAAAACTCAGGTTCGATCGTCGGATGCTTCCCGCACCAACATATCCTGTGCTCCCAATCGATCAAACCAATCCCAATCGATTGCCACATCAGCACCGCTTCATCGCAGCCGTCCATCGCTCGTTTCCTGCCCAATGGTCACTTCCCAATCGATCGATCGATCGATTGGGACTACCTGAATCGATCGCCTGATTGATTCAGGGCCTTTTTGTGCTCTCGCGTCCGCGCGAGAGCTTTTGCTGCCCACTCGATCGACCGATCGATTGGCAGCTCCCAATCGATCGCCCGATCGATTGGGAAAGTCTCTGTGCTCGCGATTTCACCTCCCAATCGATCGACCGATCGATTGGGCCTTCCCACAATCGCAGCACACTCTAATCGATCGACCGATTGATTGAACCGTAGTTCAATCGATCGCCCGATCGATTGAACAGCCTGGACTTGACTCAAACTCAAGTCCAAAATCTCTAACCCAACTCCTGGTTAACCGTGACCTGTTGGGTCTCCATGCCTAGCATTTGGTCACACCCAACCAACCTCGAACTAACCTTCTAGCCTCCTCCATCAGCCTTGCATCTCTCAAATATCTCCCATCCTTCACGCCTTGCCTTCAGGAGCTTCCTTCGGCCACATCCTAGTTGTCGGATTATACCACCACACTCGACCAACCTCGAACTAGCCTTCTAGCCTCCTCCATCAGCCTTGCGTCCCTCGGATATCACCCCATCCTTCACACCTTGCATTCAGGAACTTCCTTCGGCCTCATCCTAGTTGTCGAGTTCTTCTTGCCAAGTCACACTAGGACTTACCTTGCCAAGACCACATGCTTGGACTTACAACCTTTGCCAAGATCACACTTGGACTTACAGTTGCCTGGCTCCTCACCAGGACTTCACAAATTCCTGGCTCCTCACCAAGACTTTCTCCTTTGCCAAGATCACATGAGTCCATAAGGCGAGTAAACATATAGAGCGCAAGTACCACCTGATACGAGACATTGTGAAGCGAGGAGAAGTTCTCATCGCTAAGATTTAATCAGCAAATAACCTGGAAGATCCTTTCACTAAGGTCCTTCCGGCGAAAGCTTTTGATCGGCATGTGGAGGGGATGGGAATCAGATGTATGGCAGCAGATATGGCAGCTTAGTCTTTTAGTATAAGTGGGAGATTGTTAGAGTGTATACTAAAAGCCTAGCTTTTGTAAACATTTATTTTGAAATAAAAAATCACATTGCTCAAAAATGTCTACATTTATATGCTAAGTGTAGTTGTTCAATTAATTTATATTGTAAATAACATGGTGTGTGGTGTCACACACAGAAGATTATGTTATCGGTTCTTTATAAATTATAAACAGTAGCTCACGACTAAGATGGAGAGGAACAAACCATTGGAATAGTCGTAGTGTAATTAGGTATTAGTTTATCTTGACTAATAAATTACACTAGTACACTCTGAGTGTATTGAGCAAGACCATTTAAGGTAAGTTCTTTTTGTACTGACTTAATAAAAGAACAAGACTTTAGTTATTATGGAAGTGTGTGCTCTTAATTCTAATATAATAACAAGCACATATATTTAGTATTTATTTCTTTAACTTATCAAAGGATGAGATTTAGCTCGATAAATCAAAAGGCCCGATAAGTTAGGAAATGATATCACTTATACTGTGTGTTATTGATTATAGAAGGAAACTGTGTCCTAGTAATCTATGTTGATAATGTCCCCAAGAGAAGCTCATAAGGATTGTCATGCTAAATCCTGTAGGTGGACATAGTTCGACATGACGATAAGGTTGAGTGGTACTACTCTTGGACTGAGATATTAATTAAAATGAGTTGTCAGTAACTCAATTAATTAGTGGACATCCGACATCTTAAACACAGGGAGACTAACACACTCATAATAAGAATGAGCCCAAAATGTAATTTGGGATTGGTGCGGTAGTTCAATAATAATTCTTTAGTGGTATGAATTATTATTGATGAAATTAAGTTGGGTGTTCGGGGCGAACATGGGAAGCTTAATTTCATCGGGAGACCAAAACCAATTCCTCCTCTCGGTCCCTATCGTAGCCTCTTGTATATAGTGATTTATACCCACCACATACCCACTTCTTGCCCACCTTTATACCCATCCTAAAGGGGGTTGGCCAAGCAAGCTTGGAACTCAAGCTTGGGCTGGCCAAGTAGAGAGGATGAGTTAAGTGGTGTGGTCGGCCCTAGCTTGAACTCAAGCTTGGTGTGGCCAACCACATCATGTTTAAAAGGATTTTTATTTTGTTTAAAATCTTTCCTTATGTGGAAGCAATGATTTAAAAGAAGAGTTTAAAAAATTAAATATTTTCTTTTATAGTTTTCTACAAAAGATTAAGAGAAAGATTAGATATCTTTCCTTATTTATAGATTGAAAGGAGATTTTAATTTTAAAGATAACTTTCCTTTTTGAAAATCATCCACATGTTTTAATAGAGAGATTTTAATTTATAAAATTTCCTTTTATAACCAACCATGAAGGGAAAATTATTAGAGAAATTTTTATTAAAATTTCTGAAAATAAATTAGGAAGTTTTAATTCTTGTGTTATTAAAACTTTCCTTGTTTAGAGTTATGAGGTGGCCGGCCATATTGTTTAAGAAAAGGAAATTGGTTTTAATCAATTAAATTTTCCTTTTCATGACAAAGAAAATAAGGAAGGTTTTATTTAAATTTTCCTTATTTGCCAAGACCAAGGATTATTAAAGACGGGGTAGGGGTGCCTTCATGAGACACAACTCTATTCTATTTTTCTCTCTTTTCTTCCTTGGTGTGGCCGGCCATCCTCTTCTCTTCTTCTCTTCCTTTTGGTGACCGAACCTCATCACTCTCAAGGAGATTCTTGTGGTGGTCGGATCCTACTTGGAGAAGAAAAAGAGGAAGGAGTTTCTTGCATCCCTTGGAGCTTGGTGGTGGTGGCCGAACCTCTACATCTTTGGAGGAGTTTTGGTGGCCGGAACTTGGTGAAGAAGAAAGAAGGGCTTGGGTGGTTTTCATCTCAGTAGATCGTTGCCCACACAACGTTCGAGATAAGAAGAGAAATACGGTAGAAGATCAAGAGGTTGTTGCTTACAAAGAAAGGTATAACTAGTAATTGTTTTCCGCATCATACTAGTTTTTCTTTGTATGAATTCCAAACACAAGAGGCATATAATTCTAGGTTTCGAATTTGTGATTCGAGTTTGTGTTTGTTTTTTTATTTTTCGAATTTGTGATTCGATTGTTCTTTTTGGTTAAACCTCGAGCTATATAAGGAAATTAAATATTAGATTTCATTAAAAGGCTTTGTCTAGGAAGTGGTGGTTGCTCCCATATCCAAGAATGCCTAGTGCCTCGCCATGTTTAACCTGGAAGCCGATTTTCTGAAATTAATATTTAATTGAATTTATAACGTAGGTGGATTTGGATCAATAATGTTAAGCATTGTTTGCGATCCAAGTCTAAACCACTAAGAACAAATAAGTTAAATTTGGAATCAATAATTTTAAGTTCCGTTTGCAATTCCTAATTTAATTTCTAAAGAACACAATAGGTTGTTAGGAAAGGTTCGACACTTGTATAAAATTTTTGTACAGTGGAACCGGTACGATCTTCCTAGGACTAACCAACAATTGGTATCAGAGCTAGGGTTTGTCTCTGTGTGTTTGGTTTTCAGTTTAATTATGCACATGTCATACATAATTTAGACAGGATAATAATAGGATATGCTAACTCTGTGGTTGCAGGCTCCAACTATTATGGCTTATAGATATTGTGTGTGATTGGACCCTTGGACATGTCAAGGGCATTTTATTGTGTGTGCATTGTTGGTGCAACATCCCTCAGGTCAAGGTTGACCTGGTTGACCAAGCTGAGTCTTGGTTTGAGTTTAGATGTTTGATAATAAGAAATTGATTGAAGAAGAGTCAAGTAGGTCAAGGTTGACCGGATACTTGACTGGGAAGTCCTAACTGGAATGTTAGGTAGAATGGAAGTCCTGGTGAGTGAAGCCAGGCAGAAGGAAAGTCCTGGTGAGTGAAGTCAGGTGAAAGCCCTAGTGAGTGAAGCTAGGCAGATGGAAAACCCTAGTGAGTGAAGCTAGGTGAAAGTCCTGGTGAGTGAAGCCAGGCAAGGGAAAATCCAGATGGATCAAGAATGATCGGACATCTGGTGTTGGGAAGTCCAAGTAGGTCAAAGGATTGACTGGATACTTGGCACGAGGAAATACAGATAGGTCAAAGGGATTGACCAGACATCTGGTGGAAGTCCAAGTAGGTCAAGGGAGTGACCAGATACTTGGCATGAATAGAAAAGTCCAAGTGGGTCAAAGGGATTGACCAGACACTTGGTGGGAAGTCCTAGCAGGTCAAAGGAGTGACCAGATGCTAGGAATGATGTACCAACAGGTCAAGGTTAACCGGATGTTGGTTTAAGAGGCTTGGGACTTGGTTTTGGGCAAAAACCAAGTGCTGGATCGATCAGTGGATCGATCCAGGCCTTTCCTAGCGAACAGAGAGCCTCTGGATCGATCCGTGGATCGATCCAGATGTCCCAATTGATCAGTGGATCGATTGGGACGCGGCTGCTTCGCGCGATAAGCGCTGGATCGATCCGTAGATCGATTTAGGCATTTTTCCCAGAGCACAGAGGCACTCTGGATCGATCCGTGGATCGATCCAAAGCCTCCCCGATCGATTGGGAATAATCGAATCGATCGGGATCCGACCGTTAGCGTTGATTTAAGCCGCAGGCGTTCATTTCCTTCGGCATCTCTTCACCGATTCAACTCAGATCTCACGCCAGCTTCTCCACAGCACTCACAAAGATCAGATCGTCAGTTCTTGAAGGATCTTGGAAGTTCTCCAAGTTAAGAGGCGGATCAAAGCCAAGAAGAGAAGCTAGGGTTAGGGTTTGTACTCATTGTAAGCTTGTAAGCTTGTATTTCTTGTATCCTTTCCCTCTCTTCTTGTATTGAGTCTTGTAGGGCTTCTTCGCCCTTGGTAGTTACCATAAAGGAGAGTTTTACTTAGTGGAGGGTGTGTGTGTTGGTGTGGATCCTTGGATTAGTCACCTCTTGTGAGGTGGATACCAAGTAAACCAATCGTGTTAGCGTTGTGTGATTGTTTCTGTATTTTCCGCTGTGCATTCTTGAAGAAACAAGCAACGCCGACCACCGAGCGAACACGACGAGCTATTCACCCCCCCCCCCTCTAGCTAGTTTTGGTCCTAACAAGTGGTATCAGAGCAAGACCGCTCTTCAACGGAATCATCGCCGGAAGGGTCAAGCATAACAAGATAAGCTAGAGGGTGAAGAAGTTGGAGCAAATTCTTCAAGTTCAAGACTTTATCAAGCTCAACTTCAAGATGTAATTCCAAGATGGACTTGGATTTGACACAAGGGTGGCTCCACCATATACCTCTACGAGTTTCGATTCTTGGAAATCAAGAATTGAAAATTTTCTTATGATGAAGATAGAGCAATGGTTTTCTCTAATGGAAGGCTTCAAAGCTCCAACAAACTCCAAGGTCAAACTTCTCAAGAAAAGCAAATGGAGCTCAGAGCAAATTCAAAGGTGCGAGGCAAATGACAAAGTGACCAAGCTTTTGGTCAATTTATTGCCAAGCACCATCCTTTGCAAAATTGGAAAATTTGAAGATGCAAAGGAGTTATGGAGCAAATTGGCTAAGCTTCATGAAGAGATCCCCTCCACTGTACAAGATCATGAAGAATCCAGAGAGGGTGACTCTTTGGGGCAAGACCAAGAGGAGGACTCCGAGGTTGAGAGATGCTCAACCTCCGAAGAAGAGGAAATCCAAGAAGCTTCATCCTCAAGGGAATGCAACGAAGGGAACAAGGAGAGAGCATACTCCTTGTTTCATTTTCAATATGATGAAGCCTCCACCTCTAGGATTGAGGGGGAGCAATCCTTGGTGACGCCGGATCAAGAAGAAGGAGAAGCTTCTACATCCGGGTCAAGAGACGAAGAGGAGGAAGAAGATTCTACCTCCACAAGTCAAGAAAAATCAAATGGAGGAGAATCAAGGTCCGATCAAGAGGAAGCTTCTACCTCCGGATCCAAAGGAAAAGATGCCACCCCTACAAGCAAAGGTATAAATATTTCAATTAATAATAAAAATCATATTATTTGCTTTGAATGTAGGGAACATGGGCACTACAAGAGCAAGTGCCCTAAATTGGCCAAGAAGAAGGGCTAAGTGGCACAAAAGGGCAAGGTGAAGCCCAAGGAGACCATCCCCAACACAAAGAAGAGAAAGGAGCATATTATATGCTTCTCTTGCAGTCAAAAGGGGCATTACCGTAGTCAATGCCCCAAGGGGAAGAAGATGGTCAAGGCTCAAGGAGGCACTAGTCAAGGGGGAGCCTCCAAGGTAAAGAAGAAGGTAAAATTTATTGAGCCTACCCCTTTACATTATGGTAAAAAGCACGATAGTTCTAATTTTTATCATTTTAATACAATTTACCATAAGAATAGAAAGCATGAGGACTTTAAGGAAAAGTATGTGGCCCTACATGCCAAAACTACCCAACCTAAGGTTAGGAAGGTAGATAAACACTTGGGCGGGAACACTAAGGAAAATAGATACATGCCCAAGAACAAAAATGCTCATGGACCAAAACCTAAGGATTTAATGATAGAAAATCAAGTCTTGAGGTCAAGACTTGATAAAATGGAAAAGACCCTAAAAAGGATGGAAAATATCCTACAAGGGCAAAATGAGCAATACCTAGGGCTAGGAAAAGCAAAGTCATCCAACGGCCATAGAGGTTTAGGATACAAACCCAAAGCTAAAAAGGATGTGCCTAATTATCATAGGGTTCCATATAGTTATGAAATCAACCCTAGGTCTAGCGGTCAAGTCAAAAATACTAGGAAGGTTATTCCTAAGAGTATTTTTACAACAAAAGTGACTAAGACTTCTAAAAAGTCTAAGAAAGTCATTAACAAGGTCACAAGGGAGGCTATCCTTAGAGTTGACCTAGAAAATGTGACCATAGCCTCTAAGAAGCCCAACAAGGTCACTAGGAAGGTATCTAGGAAAGTTATCCCTAATGAGTACCTAGAGCATCCAAGGAGCACCAATAGGTGTTGGGTTCCTATGAGCATTTTCTCTACCCCATAAATGGGTTAGAGAGTGTCAACTCCGATTAGAAGGGTAGTTAACCCAACTTTGAGGAAATTGACACTCAAGGAGCATTTTCAAGGTTTTGTTAACCTTTGAAAATGAAATGGAATTATTATTTACTCCTTGAAAGAGTAAAATGTGTCTAATGGTGGAAGAATTGATTTTAATCTTAAATGGCACATATTGGGAAATTCATAAGAACTACCAAGTTGGGTTTTTGGTATGTTCTTAGGAAATTTAAGGCGATCCGGGCCTTAATTTAAAGGTGCTACTCTTGTGGAAAAATGAAATATGCCAACATTTGAGAATATGCTCATTTTCAATTGGCATACATTAATCAAGGGAATTAGAAATGCCAATTTAGGCTTTGGCATTTTCTTGAAGCACTTTAGGGCAATCTAGGTTTAAGTTGTAAGTTTAGCTAAGATTTTAAGGATACTTAGATAGTTAATCTAGGTATATTTTATTTATGCTAAATCTTGCCATGATTGTTTGCCCATTATATGCCATGACATCATGTCTATCTTTTCATTCATGTTTTATTATGAAAAATCCAAAAATATCATGTCATGACATTCATACATCATGTAGTTATAGGAATCTTTCTTTTGAAAGTTATTTTATTTTGATGTATGCCATAACATTATCATGCATTAGTTTAATTCCTTGTAATTAAGGACAAATGGCATTTAACAACACTTATTAACAAGTGACATCCTAAGTGGATGTCTAATATCTCTAAAATGCCTAGATAGATATGCATGATCCCAAGATTAGGGCAAAACCAAAATCTACATCTCACAAAGACCTATAAGATGACTTGTATGTGTTTTAGTGCACATTAGATACAAGTGAGATGTTAGGATGATGAACAAAACTCAAGATGTTGATTTAGTGCATTCTTTTGAGTTTTAAGTTCATCAAAACACATAGTTATGTGTTTTTCCCATCATTGGGAAAGCTAATGTACAAGTCATGTGCATTATGCCCAAGGAACATGATGGGATATTGGTTTTGAAAATGTTTTAAAAAAATGCTTTTGGAAAACCATGGTGAAGGCTATCTTTTGATAGTAATCACCATTGAATAGTTAGACACAAATTTGAAGAAAACGCTAAAGTTTTAGCAAGTTTTCAAGCTTGTGTCAATCTTTGAAAATATGATGTATTTTCATAGAAAACTATTTTTCCATGATTAAGTATGCCCTAAATAATGTCTACAAGAAATTTCATGATTTTTGAATTTTTGTAGAATTTTCTAGGGGTTTCTGAAGTTGACTGAAATGGAATTTCAGCAACTATCAGAGCTCCGATCGATCCATGGATCGATTGGAGTGCCTGAATCGATCCGTGGATCGATTCAGAAGGCAAGTCTCCCGCGAGCAGAAGCTCGCTGGATCGATCAGCCGATCGATCCAAGTAGTCTGAATCGATCAGTGGATCGATTCAAAAAGGTTCAATCCATTGGAACCCAACTCCAATTGATCCAAGTTGCTGATTTTGGCTGGGAAGGTCTGATTTCAGCATCTTTGAACCTCTTTGAGTCTATGTAACCATTCCAAACCCCTAAAATACATTTGTATACATACAAAGGGTGTTTTCATGTGAAAACAAGGATGGATTAGTTAAGGAAGGCTTCATTGAAGTTTAGGTTGAGGTTTGTTTCAAATTTTGAGTATTTGAACCTCAAAACTTCTAAATTTGGGTTTCCTAAAGGTTTAGGGATTCCAAGTCATTGTTGGTGCAATGACAGAAGTTACCACCATGTCTTTAGGGGGAGAGACTCTTTAAAGACATGAAAAATTATTTTTCATGAACCTTGGAAGGTGGTTAACCTTTTTTTAAAGAAAATGCTCATGTATGAGCTTTTGAACTTGAAATGGGGAGTGGATATCCTCATTATTTCAAGTGGGAACTCAAGTGGTTAGAAAATACTCAAGGTTGGGTATTTGTCTACATTGAGGGAGAAGTTAAGGATATATGAAGGGTATGGGACCTTCATTATCGTGTTGATCACAACGAGTGATGTTGTGAACAACGATGAGCAACTCTTCAGGGGGAGAGTCGTCAACAAATGGATTTGTTGATGTGTACCCAAAATTGGGGCATGAGTTGATGTGTGCCCAAAGATGGGTTGATGTGTGCCAATAGGGGGAGAATGAAAGGACCTGTGAATGGGTGTAAGTTAGGCTTTCATTACCTAGAGGGAGTGTGCCCTCTTAGGGGGAGAATGAAGAGCTTAATTTATGTGTTCATTACCTAGTGGCATGAAGATTGAGGCTATAGGATTAGCCTAACTTACATGTGGTATTGTAAGTGTTATTGTGGTATTGTCAAACATCAAAAAGGGGGAGATTGTTGGTGCAACATCCCTCAGGTCAAGGTTGACCTGGTTGACCAAGCTGAGTCTTGGTTTGAGTTTAGATGTTTGATAATAAGAAATTGATTGAAGAAGAGTCAAGTAGGTCAAGGTTGACCGGATACTTGACTGGGAAGTCCTAACTGGAATGTTAGGTAGAATGGAAGTCCTGGTGAGTGAAGCCAGGCAGAAGGAAAGTCCTGGTGAGTGAAGTCAGGTGAAAGCCCTAGTGAGTGAAGCTAGGCAGATGGAAAACCCTAGTGAGTGAAACTAGGTGAAAGTCCTGGTGAGTGAAGCCAGGCAAGGGAAAATCCAGATGGATCAAGAATGATCGGACATCTGGTGTTGGGAAGTCCAAGTAGGTCAAAGGATTGACTGGATACTTGGCACGAGGAAATACAGATAGGTCAAAGGGATTGACCAGACATCTGGTGGAAGTCCAAGTAGGTCAAGGGAGTGACCAGATACTTGGCATGAATAGAAAAGTCCAAGTGGGTCAAAGGGATTGACCAGACACTTGGTGGGAAGTCCTAGCAGGTCAAAGGAGTGACCAGATGCTAGGCATGATGTACCAACAGGTTAAGGTTGACCGGATATTGGTTTAAGAGGCTTGGGACTTGGTTTTGGGCAAAAACCAAGTGCTGGATCGATCAGTAGATCGATCCAGGCCTTTCCTAGCGAACAGCGAGCCTCTGGATCGATCCGTGGATCGATCCAGATGTCCCAATCGATCAGTGGATCGATTGGGACGCGGCTGCTTCGCGCGATAAGCGCTAGATCGATCCGTAGATCGATCCAGGTGTTTTTCCCAGAGCACAGAGGCGCTCTGGATCGATCCGTGGATCGATCCAAAGCCTCCCCGATCGATTGGGAATAATCGAATCGATCGGGATCCGACCGTTAGCGTCGATTTAAGCCGCAGGCGTTCATTTCCTTCGGCATCTCTTCACCGATTCAACTCAGATCTCTCGCCAGCTTCTCCACAGCACTCACAAAGCTCAGATCGCCAGTTCTTGAAGGATCTTGGAAGTTCTCCAAGTCAAGAGGCGGATCAAAGCCAAGAAGAGAAGCTAGGGTTAGGGTTTGTACTCATTGTAAGCTTGTAAGCTTGTATTTCTTGTATCCTTTCCCTCTCTTCTTGTATTGAGTCTTGTAGGGCTTCTCCGCCCTTGGTAGTTACCATAAAGGAGAGTTTTACTTAGTGGAGGGTGTGTTTGTTGGTGTGGATCCTTGGATTAGTCACCTCTTGTGAGGTGGATACCAAGTAAACCAACCGTGTTAGCGTTGTGTGATTGTTTCTGTATTTTCCGCTGTGCATTCTTGAAGAAACAAGGAACGCCAACCACCGAGCGAACGCGATGAGCTATTCACCCCCCCCCCCTCTATCTACTTTTGGTCCTAACATGCATGATTGTATTTAACTAATACAGTAGGAGCTGTATTAGCCCTAGGATTTTACATTTATGTTCGATCTACACTTGATGTGCATTCCCTTGTGGAATATAGGATCGATGTATGTAAAATTTCTTTTATGTCGTGGATTATATCCTTGTGAGGCGTGGTGCTATTGGAGGATCAGATGCGCAGCGGAAAAGGAAGCTCGATGGACCCGACAGCATGAACCCTAGGGCTGGCAGCACGCGAAGAACAGTGATGGAAAAGGCCGTAATAGTTGGAAAATTAAGTTCCATATTTATTGCTTTTATATACTGTGATGTATGCTTGCTAGGTTAAAATTCATCATATTAAATAACTAAGTGGGAGAGGGATTTTTAAAATTCCACGGTCTCCATTACTGGTTTGTAAGTGATGCAAACAAACTTGCGCGTTGGCTCTGAGTGCCTTCCTCCATATTGGATGAGTTTGTTTGTGGATCACTAGATCAAACTTCCATTTTGGATGACTATAGAAAATTAATTAGGAGCGTGTGATCATCCCCATCGGAAGGGGCACAATCTTACTTAATGGACTAAGTGTCAAGTAATGGTATACACTTAGGCACATCTAATAGTATCCTCCCCATCGGAGTTACTGCTATTATTTGTGTGACCAAAGGAAAACCAACTATTAATTTTATTTGTCATAAAGTTAGGTTGACAAGAATAAAATTAATGGGTAAAACCTCCTCTTACAAATGTTTGATTTTGTATACGTCCACACTATCATGGCATGCAACATTCACGGTGATTTGAGGTGTTGGTTAATTTAAATAGTATTGTTTGAGGAATCAATATTATTCTAAATTTAGAGTCTTGACCAAAGTTTATTTTATGATTCTTAGGATGACTTCAACCCACTGGCCATTATACTAAAAGAGCACAAACTTACTAGTCCCAATTATATAGATTGGAAAAGAAACCTGGACATTGTCCTAACTGCTGAGGACTATAAGTTTGTACTGTCAGAGGTTTTCCCTAATGTGCCTAATGGTGAATCTACCCAAGAGGAGATTGAGAATCATAGGAAATGGGTAAAGGCAGATGAGATGGCACGGTGTTACATTTTGGCTTCAATGTCAAATGTGATGCAACATCAGCATCAGGATTTACCAACAACTTATGATATAATGAACAATCTCAAAAATCTTTTTGGTCACCAGGATCGGGCCGCTAGGCAAGAAGTTATGAGAAAGTTAATGACAGCCACCATGACAGAGGGGATTCCCGTAAAGGATCATATCCTAAAGATGATGACTTATTTGAACGAAATACAAATCCTTGGAGGAGAAATCGATGGGGAAACTCAGATTGATATTATTCTCCAAACACTACCCAAAAGGTTTGAGAATTTTCGCATGAACTATAATATGAATAAAAGGATGTATTCATTGGCAGAACTGCTGACAGAACGTCAGGCAGCAGAAGGGTTATTTCGTCATAATTCTCAGATTCACTATGCTGAAAATGGTTCTACTTCTAAGTCGAAAGGCAAGAAGAAGAAGAAACAGGCTGTCTCAGTAAAGAAGGTGAATAAACCTCAAAGTACAGGACAAAAAGATGGAATGAAGAAGTCGAAGGGCAAGTGCTTCATCTGCAAGCAGTCAGGACATTGGAAGGCAGACTGTCCTCGTAGGAAAGTGAACAATAAAGGTATATCTCATTCTCTAGTAGTTGAAACATGTTTAACGGTGTTATCTACCAGCACCTGGTGTGTAGATACAGGAGCCACTGATCATGTCTGCAAATCTTTGCAGGGGTTCCAGGAAACCCGACGACTATTTGAAGGAGAGATAACTGTCTACATAGGCAATGCTACTAAGGTGGCGGCTGTTACAGTGGGAGACGTCTACTTATCTTTTGATAGGAATAGAAGTTTGGTTTTAAGAAATTATCTTTATGTACCCAGTTTCAGAAAGAATTTAATTTCAGTTTCTAAACTGTATTTGGATGGATATTCTGTTTCTTTTAATAACAATGTGGTTATAAAGAGAAATAAGGTTATTATCTGTTCTGGTGCATTGGTTGGTAATTTATATACTTTAAATCCAATTTCTTCCACAAAGCAACAAATGGAAATTAATAACACATCTTCTAATTCCAATAAGAGAAAGGAACCTTCGGAGATGAACCAAACATATCTTTGGCATCTAAGGCTTGGTCATATTAACTTAAGTAGGATTCAAAGGCTTATATCTGATGGACTCTTGGGTTCATTAGTGGTGGAAAACTTTCCAACCTGTGAATCTTGCTTGGAAGGTAAAATGACCAAGAGACCTTTTAAGGCCAAGGGGTATAGAGTCAAAGATGTGTTAGAACTGGTTCATTCTGATTTGTGTGGTCCTATGTCTATCCAGGCAAGAGGTGGTTTCGAATACTTTGTCTCTTTTATAGATGATTATTCGAGATACGGATACATTTACTTGATGGGCCGCAAGTCTGAGTGCTTTGATAAGTTCAAAGAGGACAAGGCTGATGTGGAGAAACGTCTTGGTAAAAGTATCAAAATACTACGGTATGATCGTGGTGGCGAATACCTCTTAGGAGAGTTTAGGAATTACTTATCAAAGGCCAGGATTCAATCCCAATTATTCGCACCTAGTACACCTCAACAGAATGGTGTGGCAAAACGAAGGAATAGGACTCTTATGGAGATGGTTAGATCTATGATGAGTTATTCAGAATTACCAAATTCGTTTTGGGGATACGCTCTGGAAACAGCATCGCACATTCTGAACTTGGTACCTTCTAAATCAGTACCCTCTACTCTCACAGAATTGTGGAATGGGCGAAAGCCCAGTCTAAGACATATTCAAATTTGGGGTAGTCCAGCACATGTGCTGAAAGCAGATGCTGATAAGTTGGAATCTCGTACAGAAGTTCGCGTGTTTGTGGGTTATCCTAGAGGAACGAAAGGTGGTTTATTTTATAGTCCTAAAGACCAGAATGTCATTGTTAGCACCAATGCCTAATTTTTAGAAGAAGACTATATAATGGATCACAAGCCCAGAAGTAAAATTATTCTAGAAGAAATTAGAGAGGACACGTCTACTTTAGTACCAACAGTACAAGATGAAGTACCACAAGAAACTGCAACACGTGTCACAAATGATACACAACCACAGACAGTGCCTCATCGTAGTGGGAGGGTTGTGAGGAAACCTGAGAGATTCATGTTTTTGGGAGAGTCTTCAGACTTGATCCTGGGTAAACATGAACCTGATCCCCGGACATATGACGAAGCACTCCAAGATAAAGATGCAGCATCTTGGCAAAGAGCAATGAATTCTGAAACAGAATCTATGTATTCTAATAAGGTCTGGGAGCTTGTAGAACCACCAAATGCTGTAAAAGCCATTAGATGCAAGTGGATCTACAAAAGGAAAAGAGGGGCAGACGGGAGGGTAGAAACCTTCAAAGCAAGGCTTGTTGCGAAAGGGTACACTCAGAAAGTGAGAATCGATTTATGAGGAGACCTTTTCACCGGTAGCTATGCTTAAGTCTATCCGGATACTCTTATCCATTGTCGCTCATATGAATTATGAGATTTGGCAAATGGATGTCAAGATAGCTTTCCTTAACAGAAATCTTGAAGAAAACATCCATATGAAGCAACCAGAGGGGTTCATTGAAAAAGGCAAAGAGCATCTAGTGTGAAAGCTCAATCGGTCCATTTATGGACTGAAGCAAGCTTCAAGATCTTGGAACATCCGGTTTAATGAAGTAATCCAGTCATATGGATTTATTCAGTGTCTGGATGAATCTTGTGTATACAAAAAGTGTAACGGAAACGTGGTGGTATTTCTTATACTATGCGTAGATGACATTTTGTTAATAGGCAACAATGTCAAAGTATTATCAGACGTAAGGGTATGGTTGTCCAAATAATTCGATATGAAGGACTTAGGAGAATGTGCACATATCCTTGGGATCAAAGTGATAAGGGATCATAAGAAAAGGATGTTGTGCCTATCTCAAGCTTCATAAATAGATACAATCCTTGCTCGTTTTAACATGCAAAACTCCAAGAAAGGTTTCATACCTTTTAGGCATGGAGTAGCTTTATCTAAAGAGATGTCTCCAAAGACATCAAAAGAGATAGAGGACATGAAGGCAGTTCATTATGCTTCAGCTGTAGGAAGCCTAATGTATGGAATGTTATGCACGAGACCGAATATCTATTTTACCATGGGCATGGTTAGCATATATCAAAGTAATCTCAGACAAGGACATTGGACTGCTGTAAAACATATATTGAAGTACCTGAGAAGGACTAGAGATTATATGCTAGTTTACCAAGCAGATGATTTGCTCCCTGTGGGATACACGAATTCAGATTTCCAATCAGATAGGGACAATAGTGAGTCTACATCAGGCTATGTGTTTACTTTAGGAGGTGGAGCCATTGCATGGAGGAGTGTTAAGCAAAAATACGTATCAGACTCAACCATGGAAGCTGAGTATGTGACAGCCTCTGAGGTAGCCAAAGAAGTTGTATGGCTTAGGAACTTCCTAATGGACTTAGATGTGATTCCTGGTTTGCCCAAAATCATCACAATTTATTGTGATAATAGTGGTGCAGTTACAAACTCGAAGGAACCATGAGCCCATAAGGCTTGTAAACATATAGAGTGCAAGTACCACCTGATACGAGATATCGTGAAGCGAGGAGAAGTTGTCGTCGCCAAGATTGCATTAGCAGATCCTGGTAGATCCTTTCACTAAGGCTCTTCCGGTGAAAGCTTTTAATCGCCATGTGGAGGGGATGAGAATCAGATGTATGGCAGCAGATATGGCAGCTTAGTCTTTTAGTATTAGTGGGAGATTGTTAGAGTGTATACTAAAAGCCTAGCTTTTGTAAACATTTATTTTGAAATAAAAAATCACATTGGTCAAAAATGTCTACATTTATATGCTAAGTGTAGTTGTTCAATTAATTTATATTGTAGATAACATGGTGTGTGGTGTCACACACAGAAGATTATGTTATCGGTTCTTTATAAATTATAAATAGTAGCTCACGACTAAGATGGAGAGGAACAAACCATTAGAATAGCTGTACTGTAATTAGGTATTAATTTATCTTGAGTAATAAATTACACTAGTATACTCTGAGTGTATTGAGCAAGACCATTTAAGGTAAGTTTTTTTTGTACTGACTTAATAAAATAACAAGACCTTAGTTATTATGGAAGTGTGTGCTCTTAATCCTAATATAATAAAAAACACATATATTTAGTATTTATTTCTTTAACTTATCAAAGAGAGAGATTTAGCTCGATAAATCAAAAGGCCTGATAAGTTAGGAAATGATATCACTTATACTGTGTGTTGTTGATTATAGAAGGAAACTGTGTCCTAGTAATCTAGGTTGATAATGTCCGCAAGAGGAGCTCATAAGAATTGTCATGTTAAATCCTGCAGGTGGAATTAGTCCGACATGACGATAAGGTTGAGTGGTACTACTCTTGGACTGAGATATTAATTAAAATGAGTTGTCAATAACTCAATTAATTAGTGGACATCCGACATCTTAAACACAGGGAGACTAACACACTCATAATAAGAATGAGCCCAAAATATAATTTGAGATTGGTGCGGTAGTTCAATAATAATTCTTTAGTGGTATGAATTATTATTGATGAAATTAAGTTGGGTGTTCGGGGCGAACATGGGAAGCTTAATTTCATCAAGAGACCAAAACCAATTCCTCCTCTCGGTCTCTATCGTAGCCTCTTGTATATAGTGATTTATACCCACCACATACCCACTTCTTACCCACCTTTATACCCATCCTAAAGGGGGCCGGCCAAGCAAGCTTGGAACTCAAGCTTGGGCCGGCCAAGTAGAGAGGATGAGTTAAGTGGTGTGGCCGGCCCTAGCTTGAACTCAAGCTTGGTGTGGCCGGCCACATCATGTTTAAAAGGATTTTTATTTTGTTTAAAATATTTCCTTATGTGGAAGCAATGATTTAAAAGAAGAGTTTAAAAAATTAAATATTTCCTTTTATAGTTTTCTACAAAAGATTAAGAGAAAGATTAGATATCTTTCCTTATTTGTAGATTGAAAGGAGATTTTAATTTTAAAGATAACTTTCCTTTTTGGAAATCATCCACATGTTTTAATAGAGAGATTTTAATTTATAAAATTTCCTTTTATAACCAACCATGAAGGAAAAATTATTAGAGAAATTTTTATTAAAATTTTTGAAAAAAAAATTAGGAAGTTTTAATTCTTGTGTTATTAAAACTTTCCTTGTTTGGAGTTATGAGGTGGTCGGCCATATTGTTTAAGAAAAGAAAATTGGTTTTAATCAATTAAATTTTCCTTTTTATGGAAAATAAAATAAGGAAGGTTTTATTTAAATTTTCCTTATTTGCCAAGACCAAGGATTATAAAAGAGGGGGTAGGGGTGCCTTCATGAGACACAACTCTATTCTATTTTTCTCTCTTTTCTTCCTTGGTGTGGTCGGCCATCCTCTTCTCTTCTTCTCTTCCTTTTGGTGGTCGAACCTCATCACTCTCAAGGAGATTCTTGTGGTGGCTGGATCCTACTTGGAGAAGAAAAAGAGGAAGGAGTTTCTTGCATCCCTTGGAGCTTGGTAGTGGTGGCCGAACCTCTACATCTTTGGAGGAGTTTTGGTGGCCGGAACTTAGTGAAGAAGAAAGAAGGGCTTGGGTGGTTCTCATCTCGGAAGATCGTTGCCCACACAACGTCCAAGATAAGAAGAGGAATACGGTAGAAGATCAAGAGGTTGTTGCTTACAAAGAAAGGTATAACTAGTAATTGTTTTCCGTATCATACTAGTTTTTCTTTGTATGCATTCCAAACACAAGAGGCATAACTACTAGAAAACTAGGCTTTTGAGACAAAAATTTTAAGACAGTGACAAAATTCGTCTCAAATGCCAAGTAATTAAGACAGTAATAATAGATGTCTCAAAATTTTATATGGAGACATTAATTTTAAGACAGTATTTAAGATTTTGTCTCAAATTCAACTAAATAAGACATCTAATAAAGACGGTTAAAAAAATAATTATATAAGACATTCAAATAAGACGGTAAAAAAGTATTTGTCCCCAATTATCTTGAATATGGTTCATCGGAACGGTTACGATAATCATTACAGACTCTACCGTTCTAGTTCCGATATCTTTTCACGGAACGGTCACGACACGGATCGAATATATATATATAATAACATAGAAAAATACATCTACAAATTTAACTTAATAAATTTTTTTAATTTATAATTTATGTTTAGATTATTGATAATTTAAAATTTATGAAAAAAATATATTAAAGATTTAATAATATACTATCTTTTGATGGGCCTACGATATATACTAAAATAAATAATAAGTTTATTATATATCTAGTTAATATAATTAAAGGTGTTAAATTTTTTATTTTAACATTAAATTTACATTTGTTATTATCTGGGTTTAAAGGGGTTAGGTTAATAAGTTTATTATCTACGTTATCTTAATATAATTAAAGGTTTTAAGTTTTTTATTTTAACATTAATTTTATATTTGTTATTATCTAGATTTAGATGGGTTAAGTTAATACATTACCTTAATATAATTAAAGGTTTTAAGTTTTTTATTTTAACATTAATTTTATATTTGTTATTATCTGGATTTAGATGGGTTAGGTTTATTTACTTTTTCTTTCGTGCAACAAAACAGAAGACGGCGAGCGAAGAGGGCGACAAGGGCGACGGAGGCAACGACAATCTCGACAGCAAATCTCAGGTACTTCTTTAGTTTTTCTCTTCTCTCCGTACAACCTATTGAGATTTCCTCTCTTACTGCATCCGCCGGCGTCGCGCGGTTGCTGCTGCTCGTGCGAC
This sequence comes from Zingiber officinale, assembly GCF_018446385.1. Classification (NCBI taxonomy): domain Eukaryota; kingdom Viridiplantae; phylum Streptophyta; class Magnoliopsida; order Zingiberales; family Zingiberaceae; genus Zingiber; species Zingiber officinale. The sequence goes on along the minus strand of NC_055986.1, from coordinate 36,576,957 downwards.
CAACTCGCAACCCTGCTCCTGCCCTGCCGTTATGTCGCATGATGCTTTGGCCGCGGCTCCTGCTGTGCACATGGCCATGGGAGCTGCTTTTCCAAGATCACAGCACGGCCATTGCCGCGGCCAAAGCATCGCACGATATGAGTTGGCAGTAGACTCATGGGCAGAGCTTAGCCAAGCCCAGTGTGGGCAACTGGCCACACTAGTCCCATAAAAAATAACAACCTAGCAAGATACTGACCTTTATTAACAGTGCATCCCACGTAGAATAGGAGATATGGAATAGAAGAATGAGTTGGAGACTGATCTTGCGGTTGTAGTATTTTGCTAGCTATTATTTTTATGATGAAGACAAGCTTTGAAATAAAAAATCTTTGTAATAACTTTCTTTTGCCAACTGCTATTATTTTTATTTAATCAAGTCACTCAAATTATTTCAATACAAATTACAATTTTATTTTTTTTCAAATTGTTGCTAATTCGAGATAGATTGTTTGATGTCAATTTAGTTAACTGGTCTGATAATAAGTAATAACATCGGATGTTTTCTTGTATGTGCTTTTTTAATCTGTTTCTATCCTCTTTTCTACTTGTAACTATTTTACAATTGTATCTATTTAGCTTTTATATAAGTTGTATCAGAAAAATGTAGGAAAGTTGGCACAATTTATAAGCGTTGATATTGTGAAGTGTTGATTAGAAGAAATACTATGAAGCTATTAGCTATACCTTATGTTTTCAAGTCGTCGACAAGAAGAACTACAATGTGCATTTTTTTTAACATACTTCTCATGATTTCTAGAATTTACAAGAAGTATATTCATCTTTAACTATTCTGCAAATGAATTTTTGTTTACAAGAAAAATAAAAGCTAAATTTATATTATTATTTGTTGATTTTATTTGATTTGGTTCAGCCACTGATTGAGCAGACAAGAACAGTCTATTTTTCTTTTGGATGCTTGCATATGTAGCAATAGAAACGGCAAAAATGACAACATAGACTACATATGCGATCTTACATATTGAAGCCAACTTCAGCTAGTGATTGCATAAGCTTTATGTGGTGTAGTTGCCTATCGGTTGCCTATCGTAAACACTTAGGCTCTTTTCAAAATCATGAAGAAAAGTTTGAACTATCTATCAACAAATTATATTGATTTTAAAAAAATACTCTTGGCCAAATAATTATTCTTTAGATCAAAATATTAACACAGAAGATAGAAGAGAACTACATCTAACTAAAATTTACGCTAGAGAAATACAAAAGGCAAATAGAATCTCAAAAGAGCATTACTAATAATTGATATTATTATTATGTCTTATTATCCACTTGAATTTTTATTTGTTGTACTCATTTTTGTCTCTTGCACTCTAGATTTAAAATTGTGAACACAAGTCAAGCCTTTCCTAACTCTGATTCCTGGATTTGTCCCTGAGTAAATCAATTTACATGGTATATCTCTTATTGCTTTTGATTTGATTTATTAGTTTGACTGGATGTGAGGGAGAGAAAAGAAATTTAGTTCCCCATCCTATTGCAATTAAGATGTTCGATAAAAGGTCAATATGATTAATTTTGAGAACTCGGCAATTTTAAGATTACTACTAACTATATACCAAACAAAGCAAGCATACTTTTAAGAGATAATGAGAACCATTAAGTGAATCTACCTGATACAGACCCCAAATGTTAGCATGCAATAGTTGAAGGTAAATAGTAATTTTAGTATTTCTCTTAGGATTAGAAAGCTTGTGTTGTTTTACTATAGGAAAAACTTCACAGACACAAGAAGTTGGAAAAGAAATAGATCTAGTGATGATTTTTTGCATTGCAATTGAAGGTGTGTGGTCAATCCTTTGATGTCATGATGCACTTTTAATTTTTTACAATTTCATTTGTAGGCATTGAATACTGACAGTTCTGAAGTTAGAGCTTTATCACATTGGAGAGAACTTCTAGAAAAGGTACTGTTCTTTTATTAGTTAAATTTAATTGTACTTGTAAGTGTTATTTGTGTAGTAAATATTTAGTTGTGATCTAAGAAGTAACTTTTATTCGGTTATATAATGATTCAATTGTCATAAATGTATAAATTTGACAAAAAAAATTTTATAAATGATTTTTTTTATCAGTAAATTGTTCCTCGATGAACATCGGCGATATGGAAAAAAGTTGGATTGATTCAAAGAATAGGAATTCAGAAGAACAAGGATTGTATAACCAACAGGTACATTGATAGTTGTTTTCATAAGATTTTTTTTTAGTTTTATTAACAATTTTGGTGATGTAGTAGTGTATATATTTTTAAGCTGTAGATAAATTTATTTTACAGGTGCAACAACTTGAAAGGCACAAAGATATTGACAAACACATAAACCATCATTTCTTATTACGAGATGAAGAGGTTTGTTTAACTTGGGGTTGTTTATGTTGTATATATATATAGTTGCAAGAAAGAGGATTATGTGTTAGATGATGAGATTTCTTATTGAAATGTTCTATTTATTGATTTTTTTTAACAGTATATATTATAAATCATCTTTACCTCTAATAAGAGTTTTTTTTTTATGTTCAGGATTCTGGTGAAGAAGGATTATAGAAGTTATCTCTAGATCACGAGGAGTTGTTCTTTAGACTTTCTTTTATGTAACTTTCATGGGAACAGTTTTTTTTTTGGATGAATGTTGGATGTACTGATTATAGAATTTTATATTATGGATATCATTTTTAATTTATAAAAAGAGAATTTTTCCTTTTGTTTTGAAATGACAATTTATTAGATTTAATCTAGATTAATTAATTTGTATAATAAATGTTCTTTAAAGATTATTAATTTTTATCATAATTGTTGCATTTAACAAGTTAAAATATTAGGGACAGTAATTACTGTCTTCACTTCTATTTGAGACAGCACATTACCATCTCAATTTAGTGTCTTTAGTTTTTTTCATAGGATAAGACACAACATTTGAGACAAAACAATAACTGTCTTAAATACTTTTGAGACAATTAAATAACTGTCTCATCATCGTCTTAAATAGCATTTGAGACAGTACAACTGTCTCAATATTTTTTTGAGACGCTTGTATTAGGGACGACTACATTACTGTCTCATCACCGTCTCAAAAACATTTTGAGACAGTAAATTTATAATTTAAGACATATTTTGTTGTGTCTCAAAAGCCTAGTTTTCTAGTAGTGTGCATATATAATTCTAGGTTTCAAATTTGTAATTCGAGTTTGGGTTTTTTTTGTTTTTTGAATTTGTGATTCGATTATTCTTTTTGGTTAAACCTAGAGTTATACAAGGAAATTAAATATTAGATTTCATTAAAAGACTTTGTCTAGGAAGTGGTGGTTGCTCCCATATCCAAGAAGGTCTAGTGCCTCGCCATGTTTAACCTGGAAGTCAATTTCTGAAATTAATATTTAATTGAATTTATAACGTAAGTGGATTTGGATCAATAATGTTAAGCATCAATTGCGATCCAAGTCTAAACCACTAAGAATAGATAAGTTAAATTTAGAATCAATAATGTTAAGTTCCATTTGCGATTCCTAATTTAATTTCTAAAGAACACAATAGGTTGTTAGGAAAGGTTCGACACTTATATAAAATTTTTATACAGTGGAACCGGTACGATCTTCCTAGGATCGACCAACAAGGACTTCCAATTTGCCTAACCTCCAGTTAGGACTTCCACCACTGTCTAAACTCCAGTTAGGACTTTCATATGCCTAACCTCCAGTTAGGACTTCCATACGCCTAATCTCTAGTTAGAACTTTCCTAGTCAAGTCTCCTATCAAACTTGACCTACTTGACTTGTATTCTCATCAACCTGGTCAACCCTTTGACCATCTCCATAACCGGATGATTGCTCCAGCAATCTCCTTATATTGTCAATCTCCTTATATTGTCAAACTCCTTATATTGTCAAACATCAAAACTCAAATCCTGACTCAAGCTTGACTCAACTCAAGCTTAGTCAAACTGGTCAAACTTAACCTGGGGAAATTGCCCCAAACAGCCTCGTACACGAAAATAATGCTTAGAAATGAAAAACTGAAAGAGAATTGAAGTACAGAGTGTGTTATTCTGAAAGGAGAAGACTATGGCCTATTTATAGCCCACTGGTCAAAATTGACCGTTGTTAACGTGGCACGATCTAAGTGTCTAGGTGTGGATAAAAGTTTATCTGTGTCGCAACGTCTACGCAACGGGTGAAAGATAATATTTTATCTGGTCTGGGTGCCTGGAACAGCTCCGGGCACTCGGATCACCTTCGCACAGGGGCGCCTCACCAAGGAGCCCCCGGCTAGACCAAACTGGTCCAAGTTGGAGCCCGGAGTGGCTCTGAGTGCCCGGAATAGCTCTGGGTGCTCAGATCACAGTCAACTTCAGGTTGACTTTCCTTCTGAGTCTTTCGCACCAGCTTCGTCCAAAATAAGGTTCACCCAAATCAATTTTTCGGCCTTCTCGAGCAACCTTCTGCTCCAAATTCTTGTCCCTCGGAAACGACGCGTACTTCCTTCTCATTTGTCAACGTACTCTTCCACAGCACCTTGTCTCAAGGACGCACCGAGCCCATCGACTCTCTCCCATGTTATCCTTCTCGCTAGCTGCGTGTTTCGCTCGACTTCTTGTGCTCCTAAGTTCTTGCACACTTAGACACAAGAATCAAACCATAACAGGACCTAACTTGACATGGTTGATCATATCAAAACTATCACGGGATATTTACAATCTCCTCTTTTTTGATGTGAGCAAAGCAAGTTAAGTTAGGGTAAATTAAAAACAAATAACAGTAAAAAAAATAGCAAGCACATGATTTTCAAAAAAAAATGTACCTTCACCCTAGTCTTAATCTTTAATTCTTCCCCTTTGATCATATTAAAAATAGGGGTAATCTTAAAATGTTGAAAATTATAACTTTTATAATTAATAATACATTTTTGGAGAAATAATTGTTAAAATTATTTTTAATTGAAAAAATTCTTAATTTTTTTTAACAGTTAAACAGACATATCCAAAGTAGTAATAATTTTAAAAAAAACTAAAAATAATTTGAGCAGTAATAAATTATTTTCTTAAAAAAGATGTATTTTTGTAAAAAAAATTCTTAAAAATAGTTTTTAAGCTTTAAAAATCTTTAAAAAAATTTCTGACTATGTATTATATCAAGTAACTTTATTAAAAAAAAAATTAAAAATAACTTTTCAAGAATTTTTAACATTAAAAGGTAGCATTTGGATAAATATTTCACATAAAATTCAATAACGGTCAAAAAAAAAAAATTTAGAAATATTTTCTTGAATAGAGAACATGATAACTTTTCACAAAAAAATGAAGTTCACAAAAAATTACTTTGCGAATTATTTTTAAATTAAAAATATAATTTTTGTTAAAAAAATTATAAAAAATAATTTAACGCTAAAAAAATTGAAATTTTTCCTTTCGAAAAAATTAAAGAAAAAAAAATTAATTTCCAATAAAAATTATACTAAACAATTTATTTAGAAAGTACGACATATATAAAAATTTAATTTAAGCACTATTTTAGAATCTAAAATAGGTTCCTTCCAACCAGATTAATCAACAACTTTCTATGGATATATTTTGGTGATAATTTTATAATTTTACTCTTATAATATCTAAAATACCAATTTAGTCATAATAATTTCTAATTTGTTGAACATGTGTGCATGAATATTCTTAAAAAAATTTCTTTCTACTTTCAATTTTTCATTTTAAATTTTATCTTGTCAAAATTTTCTAATCGACAAGATGTTTCTAAGGTTAGTTTTAATTCCTAATTTTCCTTTTAAATTTTCCATTTTCAATTTCTAATTTATAAGAATTTTTTGACAATATTTTTATAAACTTAAATAACTTATCAGGAGGTAAAGATTGTACCTGACTTATCTTATCGATCTTATTATCTGATGCTCCCCCTATAGAGTTGCTTTCTTCTGACGTTACTCCCCCTTCATCGATGCTCTCGATGCTCATCTTTGACGAACTTGCTTTGTCATCTTCTTGGTGACTTGCCATCAACGCAAGTCCGGCATAGGCTACGACATCCGAATCTGATGATGTTGTTTCATCCCATGTCGCCTTTAGATTCTTGTGTTTTTTCTGGGTCGCTCTTTTGTCATTTTCCTTGTCCTTATCCTTGTTCTTCAGTTTTGGGCAGTTGTCTTTAAAGTGTCCTTCTTCATTGCAATGATAGCACCTTACTTTCCTTTTTCTTCTTTTGTCCTACACTTGATTAAACATATTAGTTTTAAAAAAACTTTTGAACTTCCTCACCAGAAATGTCGTTTCCTCATCATCGAGGGACGTTTCAAAATCTGGTTCATCTATTTTTTCCTTTAAGGCAATATTGTGCTTTGACTCCTTCTTTAGATCTACATATCTTGACTTATGAATTTCAAAAGTTAAAAAAAGTTCTTCTAAATTACTTACCTCTAAGTTCCTAGAGATAAAGTATGCATCTACTAGGGTTAAATGCGTACCTTAGTAAATCTTAATTGGTTACCTTTTCTCCGAGATTCATGAGTCTGGTGATGAGTTTTTTTATTCTCGAGTAGAGGTGTGCAACAGTTTCACCTTCTTTTAATAAGAGATTACTGATCTGGTTCCGGAGTAGGTCTCGTCTCGTGAGTTTTGCCTCCGAGGTCCCTTCGTGTAGTTCCAGGATTTTATCCTAGATCTCTTTGGCTAACTCATAGGCTCCGATCCGGCTGACTTCTTGTGGCGGTAAAATACTCAACAGATGGAATTCTGCATTGCTATTTGCCACAAAGTCAGCTTGCTCCTTTTTCATCCATTGATGTTCTTCTTTGTCTTTCTCTTACTGATCCTTTGGTGCTACAAAATCATACTTCATTATTATTAATAATTCAAATTCAGTTTTGAATAATACCTCCATCTTATTTTTTTTTTTTAAATCGTGAACTCCCCCTCAAATTTAGGCTAATAGATGCTTGGTCTAGCCATCGTCTTCTGTGCTTTGGTCAGCAGTTAGTCCTTCTGAAGTGGTTGGGCTCTGAAACCACTTGTTGGTCCCTTGAGGGCGGCAAGAGGGGAGTGAATTGCTCTGCAAAAAAAAATAAACAACAATACCTTTCTCAACTCGATCGGGCTTTATCAATTACACACCTAAATAAAATATAAAGCAGTAAAACAAATATAGACAAATGAATTTTTTACTTGGTTGGCAATCAACGGATTGCTACTCCAAGGAATGTAAGCTCACTATTAAGATCTCCTTCTCGAACAGAATGACCGAGGTGAAGAAGCCTCGTACACAAAAATAATGCTCAGAAATGAAAAACTAAAAGAGAATTGAAGTACAAAGTGTGTTGTTCTAAAAGAAGAAGACCAGAGCTATATTTATAGCCCATTGATCGAAACTGACCGTTGATGATGTGGCACGATCCGAGTGCCTAGAAAGACTCTAGGTGTCTGGGTGTGGATAAAAGTTTATCCACGTCGCAACGACTACACAACGGGTGAAAGATAATATTTTATCTGGTCCAGGCACCTAGAACAGCTTCGGACGCCCGAACAGCTTTCACACAGGGGTGCCTCACCAAGGCGCCCCGGTTGGACCAAACTGGTCCAAGCGCTCGGAATAACTTCGATGACCCGGACCACAGTCAACTTTAGGTTGACTTTTCATCCAAGCCTTCCGCTCCGACTCCACTCACTTGGGTAATTTTGGTCATTCGGAATAGGGCTCACCCGAACTCATTTTTCGATCATCTCGAGTAACCTTCCGCTTCGGCTTCTCGTCCCTCAGAAATGCCACGTGTTTCCTTCTTATTAGCCAGTGTACTCTTCCACAGCACCTCATCCCTCCGACGCACCAAGTCCGTCGACTCTCTCCCGTGCCACCTTCTCACTAGCTGCGTGTTTCGCTCGACTTTTTGTGCTCCTAAATTCCTGCACACTTAGACACAAGGATTAAACCACAACAAGACCTAACTTAACTTGGTTGATCATATCAAAACTACCACAGTGTACTTACAAATTATCTCCTACCCGTTCGACTAGTGGAGCATGGACATCGTAGGGTCTTTCTTAGTGGCATCCGGTTAGAGGAAATTCTTACTTGTGACAATGGATTATTTCTCTAAATGGGTGGAAGTTGAGTCGGTCATAAAGATAATGGAGCAAATGATCATTAAATTTCTGTGGAAAAATATTGTGTGTCGATTCGACATTCCTCACAAGATTATTTCTGATAATGGAAGGCAATTACAAGGGTGGGGAATCATAGAGTGGTGTGCGAGTTATGGCATACTACAAGTTTTCACATTCATGGCTTATCCCCAAAATAATGGCTAGGTAGAAGTCACTAATAGAGAAATTATTAGAGGATTTAGAACCTACCTTGACCATCTCGAAGGAAGTTGGGTCGATGAGCTCCCGAGTGTGTTATGGGCTCATCGCACTATGCCTTGTGAGGCTACGGACTAGTATACGGAGGAGAGGTAGTTGTACTAGTCGAAGTCGATGTTGAATCTGATCGGAGATAACTATATGATAAGGAAAATTCTGATTGACTTCTTATGGAGTTGGACTTAGTGGAGAAAATTAGAGATAAGGTAACCGCTCGGCTAATGGTATATCGGTAAAGAATGAAGCAAAACTATAATAGGAGGGTTATTCTGAGATCTTTTCATGTTGATGACCGAGTGTGGAAGAGAGTTAAGCTGGTTGGCGACATCAGTAAGTTGGAACAAACATGGAGCAGGATGTATAAGGTGGTGCAAAAGCTTAGCTCGGGTTCCTATTACTTGTAGGATAGAAAAGAAAAAAATTTGAACTGGCCTTAAAGTATAAACAATTTACAGCCCTATCAAGCCTGATAGTCCGTTTAGGTTAAATTGATGTAATTTGTAAAAATCTATATTCAATAAATGCAGGCAAATTCAAGTGGAAAATGGCTAAGTACTAGACTCTTGCGCTGATGGGCCGAGTTATAAGTGAGCTTGTTCTCACAACTAAGTCCCAGACTTTCATGCTAATCGACCCAGTTATAAGTGAGCTTGGTCTCATGACCAAGTCCTAGTCTCTTGCACCGATTGACCGAGTTATAAGTGAGCTTGCTCTCATGACCAAGTCCCAAACTCTCTCACCGATCGACCGAGTTATAAAAGTGAGCTTGCTCTTACGGCCAAGTCCCAGACTCTAGTGCTAATCAGCTGAATTATAAGTGAGTTTGCTCTCATGACCAAGTCCCAGACTCTCGCGTCAATCGGTCCCAGACTCTTGCGTTGATCGATCGAGTTATAAGTGAGCTTGCTCTCATGACTAAGTCCCAGACTCTTATGCCGATCGGCCGAGTTATAAGTGAGCTTACTCTCAAGACTAAGTCCTAGACTCTCACTCCGATCTACTAAGTTATAAGTGAGCTTACTCTCACGACCAAGTCTCAGACTCTCGCGTTGATCGATTGAGTTATAAGTGAGATTTCTCTCAAGACCAAGTTTCAGACTCTCGTGTCGATCGACCGAATTCTAAGTGAGCTTATTCTCACGACCAAGTCCCAGACTCTAGTGTTGATCGGCCGAGTTATAAGTGAGCTTGGTCTCACGACCAAGTTCCAGACTCTCGCTCTAATCGGCTGAGTTATAAGTGAGCTTGCTTTCACGACCAAGTCCTAGACTCTCATGTCGGTTGACCGAGTTATAAGTGAGCTTGATCTTATGACCAAGTCCTAAACTCTCACTCTGATCAGCTGAGTTATAAGTGATATTGCTCTCACGACCAAGTCCCAGACTCTCACACCGATCGGTCGAGTTATAAGTGATCTTGTTCTCATGACCAAGCCCCAAACTCTAGTGCCAATCGACCAAGTTATAAGTGAGTTTCCTCTCGTGACCAAGTCTCAAACTCTCACGTTGATAGGCAGAGTTATAAGTAAACTTGCTCTCATGACCAAGTCTCAAACTCTCACACCGATCGGCTGAGTTATAAGTGAGCTTATTTCCACGACCAAGTCTCAAACTCTCGCATCAATCAGTCGAGATATAAGTGAGCTTACTCTCACAACCAAGTCCAGATTCTCATGTCGATCGGTTGAGTTATAAGTGAACTTGCTCTCATGACTAAGTCCTAGACTCTAGTGTCAATCGATCGAATTATAAGTGAACTTTCTCTCACGACCAAGTCCTAGACTCTCGTGCCGATCGATCGAGTTATAAGTAAGCTTGTTCTCATGATTGAGTCCCAAACTTTCGTGTTGATCGACCAAGTTATAAGTGAGTTTGCTTTCATGATCAAGTCCTAGACTCTCGCATCAATCGACCAAGTTATAAGTGAACTTGCTATCATGACCAAGTACTAGACTCTCACATCGATTGGCTGAGTTATAAGTGAGCATACTCTCATGACCAAGTCTTAGACTCTCGCAATGATCAGTTAAGTTATAAGTGAGCTTGCTTTCAATACCAAGTCTCAGACTCTCATGTTGATCAGGCGAGTTCTAAGTGAGCTTGCTCTCACGATGAAGTCCCAGACTCTCACGTCGATCGGCCAAGTTATAAATGAGTTTGTTCTCACGACCAAGTCTCAGACTCTCGCACCGATCGACTGAGTTATAAGTGAGCTTGCTCTCATGACCAAGTCTTAGACTCTCGTGTCGATCGGACGAGTTATAAGTGGGCTTGCTCCCACACCTAAGTCTTAGATTCCTAGCATGAATTTAGGTAAGTCATGGAAAACAAACAACATTGCAAAATGCTAAGGCATAAAAGTGTTGAAGGCTTAAAAAAGATATATATAGGCAAGATAAAATATTTAGTTCTTACAGGAGCACAAATTGTTAGAAAGTTTTACAAGATCATTAAGCTACAAAAGAAAGTTAAGCAAGGTCAGTGAAGGCGTCCTCAAGAATGATTTCCAGGATTTTCTGATGCTTGATAAAATTTTTGGGATCTCCATGGTTAGATAATCGTCATCCTTTAGTTACTTGATGGTACCCTCAAAGCCATAACCAAATATTTTATTGGTTTGATCAGCCAACATTTGATTGAAGCTTCGCGAGTGCAAATACTCCACCCTGAAAGCTTCTAGTTGATCGGGCTATCCTTCTTTTACTTAGCAAATTCAGCCTTAGAGGCCTCTAGCTTAGACTTCAAAGACCTCAGTTTGGCATCTTTTTCCTCAAGGACCCATTGTTATTCCCTAAGTTGAAGCTCTTGACTGGCTTGTTCAATCGTTCAGCTAACCTATTCGGCAAGAAGAGAAGCTTCTGTTTCTTCAAGTTTCTTGGCTAAAGTTCGGGCTTCCTTGTTTTTGATATCCAAGTCCTCAATTGCCCTAATTTTTCTAGTGTTGACCGAGTGAATACGTGATTCATAATTTTGAGCCTGTTGCATTAGCTTCTCAAGCTGGATGGTTTGGTCGTGAGTTTTATCCTTCTCCAAAGTGAGGGCCCACTTGCCCCCTAATAATAGTTCTGATTCGCTATCTAGCTCCTTCTTTAGTTGAACCACATTGTTTGAGAGTTGCTCGGTTGAAACTCAGGAAGTACTTGTTTGATCGACTGAGTTCTGCAACTTCTTATGCTCGTGGCTCAGAGTGGCCAATTTTTGGCTAAGTGCCAAGCTATCTACCCAAAACTATCACAATGGAAGGGGGGGGGGGGGGGGGGGGGGGGTTAAAGGAAGTAGATAAAAGGGGCAAAGGTATTAAGAAACTTACCCTGGTGGTCGCCTGACTAAAGCGGTCGACTAACTCCTCGGGGGAACTGGCAACTGCTCGAGCATGTGCATCTATCCAAGTATGGGACAAGGGTCCTTGAATTCTTATTCTATGTTCTGGAGCCAAGGACTCGGCAAAATGCGTGGATAACAAATCCTGGGTAGGCAACCTAATGATTGCCCGAACTCTCTTCTATTTACATGACTTACTGGGTTCTGTTGAAGTGGACGTGGACTTACTTTTGGACTTGGAGAGAGGAGTTGAGCATATCATTGAGAAAGGTCACGCTAGTTCAATTGGCGGAGGCAACAAATAGAATATAGGTTGAGTAAGGAGAGGGTCGACCTGCAACTCAGATAGCGAAGGAATCTGATCGGAGGAAGTGGGAGTGGTACGACCGATCACTATTTTAAGAATTGCAAAGGTAGAGCTTTCTCCCAGCTCAAATGCTGGTCACGTAGTCGATGCGACTAGAGATGTTTGAGGAGCAATAGTCTCTGACTAGACAAGTATCACTGCTCAATGCCTTTTGCGACACTGACACTGGATTAGCTGCTCAGCTAAAGTTATGGACTCTGAGGGAATTGCTATGGGCACCAAGAAAGGTCACGGTGGGGGCATCTCTTCAGTGTTGGCGACCACATCACTCCCTATTACTTAGCTCGTCCCTTCTTCGCCGATTGGCCCCTAAGAGGTTTCAATAGGCAAAAGCCCATGGCTCTTCAGCTCGACTGCACCACGAGCTTCGATTTCTTCATCAGATAATTTGGTGGAATCACTCAGAAGGGCTTTCCACATTGTTTTAGTTGCAAAACATAGAAGAAAATAAGTTATATCCAACAATACCAGAGGGAAGAATTTCTCACCAAAAGAGTCAGGCAGCTGAGCACGAATAGGACTCAGTCCAAACATATATTGCACTCCTTCTAGTAGCAGCTTGTGGATATTACATTTTAAGTAGGTCAGCTGAGCAGCGACTTAAAGGTAGACCGGCTCCCATCGATATTTGCCCATCTTTGGAGGGTTGGGTAGCTCTATTTGTCAGCCTGTCAAGAGGTTGTTGTTGCGACCGTTGGTGGCCGGCTATCAGAGGGTTGAATGGCCCTGCACAATATAAAACCAAAATACCCTTCTCGGACTTTTTAAAAGAACACTTGCGTAAATTAAATAAAGAAAGAAGCTAAAAAGACGAGGCTCACGGATTTGACTTGGTTACAACCGGGGAGGTTGTTAATCCAAGGAATTGATCACACTAAGTATCTCCTTCAGGCGTAGAAGCCTCTTACAGTAGTGAAAGCACAGAAATGAGAAGCTAAACTAAAAGAAGAGCGCACAAGTGTTGTTATAGTGATTGCTTGATTAATTGAAAAGCTTCTGGACCACAGCTGTATTTATAGCCTTAGTCGAGGTGCCTAGAGGGTTCCAGGCACCTGGAAGGGGATAAAACTTTATCACCTTCGTAGCATATCACGGTCAAATGTGATCTGGTCAAATCGGGTTCTAGGCGCTCCGATTGGGTCCGAGCGCCCGGACCACTAAAGTCAACACAGTTGACTTTTTCCTATCCTGGCCCTCTGCTTCGATGTTGATCGCCTCGGTCCGAGTCTTCCGCTCCAGCTCCGCTTGCTTGGGTGATTTCGGCCAACCGAAATGAAGCTCACCCGAACCCAATTTCAGCCTTCTCAAGCAACCTTCCGTTCCGACTTCTCGTCCCTCGGAAATGTCGCGTGCTTCCTTCTCGTCCTCCCGCGTACTCTTCTGCAGCACCTCGTCCCTTGAACGCACCGAGCCCGTCGGCACTCTCCCATGTGTCGTCCTTCTCACGAGCTGCATCTTTTGCTCAACTTCTTATATTCCTAAGCTTCTACACACTTAGACACAAGGTTAAAATACCATAGGACCTAACCTAACTTAGTTGATCATATCAAAATACCCTTGGGGTTCCAACAGTTGTCAAGTTGGGCAGTCGAAGGTAAAAATAATGAGATTTCCAGCCCTTGTTGAAAGTGGACATCTTATCAAAATATACAGCGCCCACTCGGGCTTGGAACAGAAAAATACTTGGTTCAAATTTTTTTAGGATAATAGAAATAATAAAAAATATGGAGGTGTATGGAGATTTTGTACAGGAGAAATAGTATTACAACCCTACACAGTAACCTAAAAGAGTAAGCACTAGTTGTTATAAAGGGATATGAAAGTATGCACAAACTTCAGAAAAAATAGATGCAGAGGAAAATGAAGGCCAATATAGAGTTGATCTTTGAAAAAAGTAATGAAACATAATGTAGTAAGTTAGCAGCATTTGGTCTACCTCATCACCATTGAAGAAGGAGGAGATAGAGGTGTACCAGAGTCTGGGAATGGAAGGAGGAGCAGATGAGGAGGTCATTAAAAGAAGTGGACAAAGATTGGAAAAAGAAGAGAAAGGAGACTTACGAGGCACTAATCGCCTGCAACAATAAGCAGGAAGAAGAAGGGGAGAAGAGACATGAAACGATAAAGTTTCATTGAGGAATAAATCTTTAAAACCCTAGTGATGATTATTTATAGTCATCTAATTAAAGGGACAAAGGGAGGAAATTTGATCTTGACTGTTGAATTTAAACCATCGATAGTCATATCAAATCATAACAATCACCTGTCATCTCAAATATTCTCCTGTGTAAGAGTGTGACACGTGTCAATAGAGTACAAGTCACATTAATGAGGGATTGGAGGCAATAAGCAGGCTTATGATGAAAAGTTGTGCTCGGCATGCTCTGCATTAATAATAGGTGATTTGCTTATATTCCAAAAAGACAGAATGATGTCAGCCCTAATCCAGTGGCACCACTATAAGTTAAGGTCCGTTCAGGAGAAAAAGGAATTGGAAAATGGCGACAACTAAGCGGACCATCCATGTAGGCTGATCGACATCACTTAGATGATTCTCTGGTCGTGAGACAATAGATCTCATAGGTAAGGATAGCTTGGCATAATAGTCATTCAAGCCGAAAGGTGGCAAAACAATTAAACACCAGATCGGAGGATAAGAGGCACATACAGCATCAGAGTCAGTCAGTCAGACTTGCAGCCTCCTTTAACTAGACTTGAAGGAGATACTTGTGATACGATATTTAAGATGAGCCCATTTGAGATGGGTCAAAGTCTAAGAGGTTGGTTGAAGTGGGGGTTAAAGTCAAAGTCAAAAGGTGGTCAACATCATTTGGAATAAGAGAATGACTGACCAAACCTCTAGGTTGGTCAGACCGTGAGTTCCAATCCTGTACGCGGCTGGAGTGTTAAGCTAGGGGCTCGCCCGATAGGGCCCTTCGACCGATCTGGCCTCAAAGTGTGATTTTGTAATCAATGACAAAGTATGAAGCCAAGTATCAATTACCCCTACTGGATGCTCTAGCCGATCGGACGTATGGTCCGATCGGATATGCTAGACACCTGGCTGTGTATTGTTCAAATAAAGAATACGAGTGAAAGCTGAGTCACCAACTGCACTCATAAACATTGACCAGGTACTACCCGGGAGTCAGGGTCGGTCAAACTATACCAGTAATTAGATTAGTTGGTCAAAATAGTCTATCATAGCCCTGTAACCCAACAAATTATTACGCTTTTTGAACCTTTTGTGCCACGAATAGAGGATATTTTGCAGGTAAATGACACTTTCAAAGGTTCTAGCCTGTCAAATCACAAAGATTTGTGGGATCAATTTAGGAAAAGTATCGAGGTCATTTTATAGTCTGTCCTTTTTTGGAAGACTTCGTAATTCGTATATAGATACAATAGTGACATTACAAAAGGGGATCTTCATTCACAGACGGAGGTATATGATACTACATATCTTTGTACACTCATTACTATAGTTTCTCTCACTATTCCTCTCTCAAAATTGATTATTGACTTGAGCGTCGGAAAGTCAACACTGGAGACCCTTTCCCTGACCAGGTAGCTAACACTCTTTGTGACACGCAGGACATCTTAAGGTCTTCTTTTGGTTAACAGTAGACCCAAGTTTCCAGCTAGCCATCTTCCTAGTTTTTGGACAAGATCAACATTATTATTTATTTAATAAAAAATCATAAGTGTATATAGATTATATCTATCATATTATTGATCAATAATTTAAGTATATTATGATTAAGAGTGAAAGAGTAAATAACAATAAAATTATTATTTTAGTCTTCTAAATTACGGTCAAATCACTCACTTTAAATAAAAGATACATGTTAACAATAACATATTTTTTTAAAGAGCATCTTAATATTAATAATGTTAAGACCCGTGCGAGTTAGGGGTGGGGTGAATAACTTCGATCATTTTTCCATTTTTCTTCTTGATCTTGTGTTCATCATTTAAATGTACAGTGAAAACTTGAATCAATATCGACGCCATATGTACAACTCTGGGATTTCCTTAGTATCCGCCTCTTAGGCAAGTAATCCAAGACCTACTCCTAGTGATCTCCTTCTACTATGAACTTCTCCTTTTCAGATACCTTTCAGAGGTCGAGAAACCTCTTACAACATATTCTTACAAGAATACAACAAAAATATGAATATAAAGATAAATAAATTGAAAATAACTTTAGAATGAGGAACTTGTTTTGGATGCTTTCTTAAAGCTTGGAAATGCATCTTGTTGATCATGAAATGCACCAACACTTCACCTCAAAATTTTCAAGAATCGGCACCTTCAAATCTTCATGAAATCCTATTTTATAAGGTTGCATTTGGGCTAATTTTCACCTATCAATCGATTGGTAGACTTCGCCAATCGATTGCCACATTGGATCCAATCGTTTAAACTTACAGATTGACTATTTTTTACTTTACCAGTCAATTGGTGTGATTTACTAATCGATTTATTGTTTTCAATCGATCGGACTAATTGATTCTGAAACATTTTGTTTATTACTATAGTGCCACCAATCAATTGCATCAATTGATCAAACCAATCAATTAGCTTCAGTAGTAAAACCCTAAACTAGGTCACTGTAGCAACCCCTAAAGTTATTGTAATAACCCCTAAAGCTACTGTAACAACCCCCCAAAATTATTGTTTAACAACCCTAAATTTTAGGGTTTAAGGTTCAGAACGAACCCTAGCAACCCTAATTATTATAGAAGAAATCCTAATTACTGAAGCAAATCCTAAAATCACCTTAAAACCTCAATTTCAGGATTTAGAGTCCATCGATTGATCGATGTGCCCTATTAATCAACTAATACTTCTGTTTCAACCTTACCAAGTTGAATTCTCATCTTGTTTAATATTTGGTTGATCTCAACCTACAGACTTCTTTTGTTCAACATCTGGTTAACCTTGATCTACCAAGACTTCCCGTTACCTAGCATCCGGTCAACCTTGATCTATCGAATTTCATCATTGCCTATTATTTGATCGACCTTGACCTGCCAGTACTTTCGTCATCACTAAGTTCTCGATCCTTCATGACCACTCAGACTTTTTGTCTCGTGTCAACTCCACGTCGGACTTTCAACCACCAAGCGTCTGGTCACTCTGACCCACTTGGACTTTTCATATCTTGTTGAGTATCCAGTCAACCTTGACCTACTTGACTCTTTGCTGAACTAACTTAATATATTGATTGAAACCCCAACTCAAGTCAACTCGAGCTTAGTCAACTTAGTCAATCTTGACCAAAAGTCAATTACACCCATAATAAAAGGTTAAAATCATTAACTAATGGATTAAAAGGTATATATGATAACACCAAAGGTTGATTGTACCAACAATCTCTCCCTTTTTGATGTTTAATAATATGTTTAAGTTAGGTTAAATTTTAGCCCAACAATTCAACTTCATTCCTCTCCACATACCAAAACATGGATGAGGGTTTCCTAACTTAAACTCTATATTCTTTCCCTTTAGCATACATTAAAAATCATTTCTCAAAACTCATTCATCTCATCCAATCCTCACAAATGAAGGTTGCATGCCTTCCACTTCATCCAATGATCAACCTAGAGCACATAATCTTTAAATTCTCCAAATCTCCCCCTTTCATATTCAACTCATGTCTTTAAGGTGAACCTCTCCCACAGCATGCTTCATCATTACACCAACAATAATTTTGAGTTAAGTTAGAAATTCACATTTATGGTTCGTGTATGGGATGAAGTTGGAGTTGGGTGAATATGGGTTAGTCTAACTTAAACATATTGTCAAATATCAAAGGAGGAAAATTGTTAGAAGATTGTTGGTGCAACCATTCTCCAGGCAAAGGTTGACCCATTTAACTAACCTCGAATGGATTCAAGCTTGAGTTTTAATGTTTGGACAATATGTTATTATACAATATGTGAGAAAGGTCAAGTAGATCAAGGAGGTCCGATACTTGACTGATAAAGTCCTAACCAGAGGTTTGGCAAGGCAGGTCCTAACTCGAGGGTTAGGCAAAGGGAAAGTCCAAGTGAGTTAGGGAGGACCGCATGTTGGTAAGAAAATTTCTAACTGCGGTTAGGTAAAAAAAGTCTATGTGTATCAAGGAGGACCGCATGCTGGCAAAGTAAAGTCCTAACTGCGGTTAGGCAAGAGGAAAATCCAAGTGAGTCAAGGAGGACCACATTTGGTGATCGGAAGTCCAACGGAAAGTTGGTCAAGTCCAAGTGTGTCACGCCCCAGAGGAGTCCCTGCCAGATAAAAATCCGACAGCATCTCCCCTGTACCGGTGACAATATGAAGCATACATACATACATCACACTATATAAACATAAACAACATATTCATCAGCCCACACGGCTGGAACATACATAAATAGAAACAACATAACCACGAAATGTATCAACTATATGTATATGTCATAGTTTTCATAAACTACAATTACTATACAGATAAACGACATCTGTAACAAAATTTCAAAATGTAAATACAGCGAAACAAAAGTAAAACAAACCAGAAAATCAGCACGTCGAGATCTCTGAGCAACTCTATGAAAGTCCAAAATCAACAGTAATATCAAAAGGATCCCTGTGTCTGCAAAACTGGAGACCAAGGAATGTAGCAAATTAGCCAAATGGCTAAGTGGATACTCAAGAAAGATGTGCATGAATTTAATCTTATTGAAGAAGTCAAGGAAGTAGAAGAAATCATCATCTTTTGTTACAACTTTAGGATTATTCTTAAAGTTCTACATTTATACATATATATGTATAATCATCTTCTCATTATCTATAATCAGATAAAATTTTTAGATAGAGTTTGGGATCTTCACCTTATCATCACTTGTCATCATTAATAAAATCAATTTTAATCACTCAATTATAAGTTATCATGGTAAGATCAACATGTATAACAATAGTCTGAATCTGATAAATCAACTAAAAAGTGAATCACTGGAGCCAAGATCATCAGAGTGAAATATCATATGGATAGGCTAAAAGCCTCCTAAGAGTATAAACTGTCGCATACGTCATCTGACGTACGGGCTATCAGCCCTCACCGGTGGAAGACATAATAAACACTGACCGAGGCTACATCACGCCAACACGCCTCGGGTGTACGGTCAGATACTCTGGACCGCGGCCGCCGCGCTACCACAATAACATGTGGGCGGTCCAGTACTCTAATATAGAGCTCTGGTATAAAGCTAGGCTCATAGTCTTCACTTTTTAATTCTTCATTTACTATCTTTATTAATTCACCGTTATGATTATATTCATCCATTTATCATGATTATTCTCTTTTCATATTGAATGGTCAATCAAGGTAATATTTTCGTATCAAATCTATTAATTTATCATTATAGAGTCCACAGATAAAAAGCTACAAGTATCAACAGATAGAGTATCAAAAGCATGAAGTATGAAAGGTCAAGCAAGTCAAAAGAGACAAGGTATCAACAGAAGAGTAATTCAGAATATTTCTTTAATTTTAAAAACAACCCTTCCCATATCAATCCCAATATGAACCCACATGTGAACAAGAAATAATATTAATTATTTACCCTCCAATAATTTTAATATTTTAACCCATTTCGCTATTTATAATATCAGTTTAATCCCCATTTTGAAAACAATAATACAACATATACATATTCCAATTTATATATTTATTCATGCACAAGGAAATAGACAAGAGTAGATGTATCCACCTTATATACAGCAAAAATCTCCGAGTATCGGCAGGTCACCGTGCTCCACTCGAGCTCGGATCTACAAACACAATATCAAACATAACTTAAATAATCAAAATACTATCTAATAATAATAATGACCTA
The DNA here is from genome assembly GCF_018446385.1 of Zingiber officinale. Lineage (NCBI taxonomy): Eukaryota > Viridiplantae > Streptophyta > Magnoliopsida > Zingiberales > Zingiberaceae > Zingiber > Zingiber officinale. The sequence continues at coordinate 36,557,000 of NC_055986.1, read as the reverse complement.
AAATCTACACATTAACTCTGATTCAAAATCAGTGAATTATTTTGATCTCGATACCTCGTACCATTTCGCATTCCTAAATACAACATCTGTTCTAATCTAGATAACCCTTCTAACTACACATCAATTTAACCAAAAGCAACCTAAAATATACCTTCTAAGGGTTTTGTGTGGCTGCTGGAAATTAGGGCAGCAACTAGGGTTGCTTTCCCTTTGTCGTTGGCCACCTCAGCTAGCTCCGGCGAGCTCCGGCGGTACTGCCAAGAATAGGGCAGCAGCTAGGGTTGCTGTTGGAGGAAACAAAAGGCGACTAGGGCAGTTAGGGAAGGTTGAAAACAAGGAAAGCTCCTGGGATAGTGAAGGGGCAAGGAAAACCTTTTCCCCTCTTTCACCGGTGGTCTCGGCGAGCTCCGGTGAAGGCCACAGTTAGCTCGGATGGCTGCTGTGTTTGGCTAGAAAAGAGCATGACAACTAGGGTTTTGTTTCCCCTCTTCTCCCGGTGGTTTGGTGAGCTCCGGCGAACTCCGAGGAGCTCCAACAGTGCTGCCGAGAAGCAAGACAGCAAGGAAGGGGGAGCTTGTTGCCGTCGGAGAAGAGAAAAAGAGAGAAGGGGGTCGCAAATCTGGAGAAGAAGAAAGGGAAGGGATCTACCCTTCGTCACCACCGGAGAAGAGAAAGGAGCTACTGCGATTTCTCCTTTTCTGTTGTTGACGAGAAGCAAGGAAAAGAGAAGAAGGAGGGGTTGCAAGGTTCGGTGGGGGAAGGGAAGAAAAGAGGAAAAGAAGGGGGAAGGGGCACGTGGACAGATATGGCTTGTGGATTTTTTTTTTTTTTTTTTTTTTTTTAATACTTAACATTCTCCCCCACTAAAAGAAATTTGGTCCCCAAATTTAAGTAATTGAGGAGAATTGATACCTGAGGTAAATAAATGAGGATATCCGATACGCATATCCTCCTCACGCTCCCAAGTTGCTTCTTGATTAGAGTGGTGTTGCCACCCAACCTTTACGAGACGGAGGCATTTGTTCCGCAACCGATGTTCCTTGCGATCCAGTATACGAACAGGGAATTCTTCGTATGTCGCATCAGACTGTAGAGGAACTACAAGATCCTTCAAGACATGTGTCGGATCCGGAACATACTTCCGCAGCAAAGAAACATGAAAGACATTATGTACTCCTGCTAAAGCTGGGGGTAACGCAAGTCGATATGCAACAACACCAATCCGCTCAAGAATCTGGAAAGGTCCGATAAATCTGGGTGCTAACTTCCCTTTTAACCCAAATCTCTTAACTCCTTTTATGGGTGAAACACGAAGAAATACGTGATCACCTATCGCAAATTCTAACATTCTTCGTCTTTTATCTGCATAACTCTTTTGGCGACTCTGAGCAGTCAACAGTCTCTGTCTAATAGTTCGTACAAGCTCAGCATCATGCTGAACACTCTGAGGGCCCAAGAGTTGACGTTCACCGACCTCATCCCATAAGATAGGAGATCTACATGCTCTGCCATAAAGTGCCTCAAACGGTGCCATTTGAATAGCAGAGTGGTAACTGTTATTATAAGCAAACTCTACCAAATGTAGGTGGTCCTCCCAACTACCCCCAAAATCTAGCACACAAGCACGCAACAGATCCTCTAGAGTCTGGATAGTGCGCTCTGACTGCCCATCAGTCTGAGGATGAAAAGCGGTGCTAAAGCGCAGCTCGGTTCCCAACGCCTTTTGGAAACTTTGCCAGAATCTCGAAGTAAAACGTGGATCTCTATCAGAAATAATACTGAGGGGAATACCATGGAGTTTAATAATTTCTCTGCAATATAACTCTGCTAAACGATCTAGAGATTCTGTCTTACGAATCGGTAAGAAATGTGCTGATTTAGTTAACCGATCGACAATCACCCAGATTGAATCATGTCTCCTCTGGGTCCTTGGTAACCCCGTGACAAAATCCATAGTGACATGCTCCCACTTCCATTCCGGCACTGCAATCTTCTGAAGTAACCCGGCCGGTCTCTGGTGTTCTGCCTTAATTTGCTGGCAAACTAGACACCGAGCTACAAAGTCTGCAATATCTCTTTTCATACCTTTCCACCAATATGATCGCTTCAAGTCTTGATACATTCGTGTACCACCAGGATGAACTGCAAATCTCGATCGGTGGGCTTCTCGAAGGAGATCCTCCTTAACAGGATGTACCTCTGGGACGCATAATCTGCTTCGGAACCGAAGAGATCCATCCATATCACGTGTGAATTCTGGCTTGGGGCCTAACTTCAACTCACTAACTATAGATCTAAGATACTGGTCTTCCATTTGACTTTCCTTAATCCGCTCCACCAATGGGGACTGTGCGATCAAGGAGACCAGTATACCACGCTGTGTTTGCCCTACTTCAGTTAAATCTAACTCTGAACACTGTCTGACTAGATCTGTAACTGCCACCCTGTGAGTTGCCAATACTCCTCTAGACTTCCTGCTCAATGCATCTGCAACTACATTAGCTTTTCCAGGATGGTAGTTGATAGTGCAGTCATAGTCTTTCAGAAACTCCATCCACCTTCTCTGTCGAAGGTTTAACTCTTTCTGAGTGAAAAGATATTTCAGACTCTTGTGATCGGTGAATATCTCAAAGGTAATACCGTAGAGATAATGTCTCCAAATTTTAAGGGCAAAAATGATGGCTGCTAATTCTAAATCATGTACGGGATAATTTTTCTCATGATCTTTTAGCTGACGAGAAGCATAAGCTACTACTCTATCATACTGCATCAAAACTGCCCCTAATCCTTGAATAGATGCATCCGTGTAAAGAATGAATCCATCATCTCCAGAGGGAATAACTAATACTGGAGCACTCACCAATCTCTGCTTGAGCTCTTGGAAGCTTGCTTCACAAGCCTCAGACCAAGTAAACTTGACTCCTTTTCTAGTTAATCGAGTCAAAGGTGCAGCAATACTAGAAAATCCTTCCACAAATCTCCGATAGTACCCAGCTAATCCGAGAAAGCTACGGATTTCCTGCACTGACTTTGGTTGTTCCCATCGGTCAACTGCTTCAATCTTCTGGGAATCTACTGAAATCCCTTTGCTAGAGATTACATGCCCTAGAAATCCCACAGAACTCAGCCAAAAAGCACATTTACTGAACTTAGCATATAAGCGTTCCTTCCGTAAAGTTTCTAAAACTATTCTGAGATGTTGTTCGTGCTCCTCTTCTGATCGCGAATATACCAGAATGTCATCAATAAAGACAATAACAAATCGGTCTAAATATTCTAAGAATACCCGGTTCATCAGATCCATAAAAGCTGCAGGAGCATTGGTAAGCCCAAACGGCATTACCAAAAACTCATAATGTCCATATCGAGTACGGAAGGCAGTCTTCTGAATATCTGTATCTCTAACTCGTAACTGGTGATAGCCTGATCTTAAATCAATTTTTGAGTACACACAGGTACCTTTAAGCTGATCAAACAAATCATCTATTCTAGGTAGAGGATACTTGTTCTTGATAGTTACAGAGTTTAACTGCCTATAATCAATACAGAGCCTCAAGGATCCATCTTTTTTCTTAACAAAGAGCACTGGAGCACCCCAAGGAGAAACACTAGGACGAATAAAACTCTTGTCTAGCAACTCCTGAAGTTGGATCTTTAGTTCCTCCAGTTCTCTTGGTGCCATCCGATATGGAGCTTTCGATATTGAAGCTGTGCCAGGAAGCAACTCAATGGCAAACTCTACCTGTCGCCGAGGTGGCAAGCCAGGAAGTTCTTCAGGAAATACGTCGGGATATTCACGTATTATGTGGACATCAGAAAGTTGGACAGAACTATCCACATTGGAACTCACTAAAGACAAGAGATACCCCTTGCATCCCCGAGCCAACAACTGCTGAGCCTGGAGAGCTGAGATAATAGATACCCCTCGATCATTGATCCCAATAAATTCCCATGATGATTGATCTACAGGTTGAAAAGTCACCACTTTGGCTCGACAATCGACAGTGGCATGATGCTCTGACAGCCAATCCATACCCAAAATAATATCGAATTCAGTCATCTCTAGCACCTGGAGATCCACTGTAAGGATATGGCTATCGAAATTTAAAGGACAACTCTTGACCTCCTGATCTGACATCAATACTCCACCTGATGGTGTCAATACTGATAATCCATAAGGTCGAAGAGTTGGGACCCTCCTAATCTTGCATACAAACTCAGGAGAAATAAAGGAATGCGAGCTACCCGTATCTATCAATATATCCGCAGGAATACTATAAACAGAAATAATACCTCGGATAACAGATCCTCCAGCTCGCTGTGCCTCCTCACGAGTCAAAGCATAAACATGTCCCGGCTCAAGACCTGATGGCTGACCCCTCTGGATAGAAGAAGAGGGCTGACTCTGATCCTGCGAAGGCTGATAAGATAATGGTGGCTGATACTGCTGGGGTGGAGGTAGCAAGTACTGCTGGGGTGGAGGTAGCAAGTACTGCTGGGGTGGAGCTACCAAATACTGCTGAGATGGAGCTGGCAAGTACTGCTGAGATGGAGCTGGCAGATACTGCTGAGGTGGAGCTGGCAGATACTGCTGAAGTGGAGGTACTGAGTGATACTCACTCTCCACCTGGGACTGCAAATGATAGAGTTGTGGCTGGTGAGCAGACTGTGTAGGTGGGGGATTTCGTGGCTGAGACTGCTGAGATCTCTGCGGGCCTTTCTGCTGCCGAGACTGTGGAGGTCGTGAGGTAGGTCGAGCCTGCTGAGACTGTGATCCTCCTGCTTGATGTTGTGCCTTCAAAGTGCAATCTTTCTGCATATGTCCTGGCAGTTTACAATAAAAACATATACTCTTATCCAGTGGACATTCTGATGCCAGGTGATTTGGTGCACCACATTGAAAACACTTCACCGATATCTGGCCCCGCTGTGATGGAACTGGGCGACTAGATCCCTGTGATACTTTGGCCACCTTTCGTGATCGTGAAGACTCTCTAGTCATATCCTGACCACGAGATCGACGACCTCGACTCTGCTGTCTAGAGTGTGAGCTCTGCGAGGTCTGTCGGCTGGCTTCTCTTTCTTGAGAGACTTGCTGCTGAGTCATCTCAATAAATATGGCTCGATCAAGTGCCTCTCGATAAGTAGTAACAGGAAATCCAGACATCCTGATCCGAATATATGCTGCCAGTCCCTGTGTAAAGTGAAACATACGGTCTGAGTCCTGAGCAACCATATGTGGGCAAAACTCAGCAAGTCTGCTAAATTCTGCACTATAGTCTAGCACGCTTCGGTCACCCTGCTTGAGACTCATGAATTCCTGGCGTCGAGCAACACAAAATGCTGCAGGAAAATACTGTCTCTCGAACGCCTCTCGAAAAGACTGCCAAGAGATAATCTGATCCCCAAAGACTGTCTTTTGCATCTTCCACCATGTGGATGCTTGCCCTCGAAAATGATAAGCGGCTAGCTCTACCTTCTCTGTGTCTGAACAGGACATGTACCCAAAAGTGCCCTCAATATCCTCCAACCATGTACGCGCCACCCAAGGATCGGTGCCTCCATGGAACAGCGTAAAACGATCCTTTGCTGAACTAGCAAGCAAAGGAATACGAGTCTTTTCCATAATAAACGATGCTGTAGGAATGGCTGGTACGGCTACCTGAGCTGCAACAAGATGAGGTTGTCCCTCAGTCTGACCACCGACTCCAATACTGGGACCAACCTGAGCTCCCGGTATCAACTCTGATGGGGAGATAGGAGCCTCATCCAAACCAAGATCAGTAGTAGTGGCACGCTGACATGCACGACCACGACCGCGACCACTACCACTGTCGCGACCACGACTGCGACTACGAGCACGACTACTGCCCCAACCGCGACCACGGGCTCGTGGCATTGCCTATAAAATCAGATGAAAATTTTCAATAATCATTTATAATCAGGATAATTAAAACAAAGAATGACCCGTAAATCCTATAGCTCAGAGATACAACTCGACTTGTATAAAAATTCCTTTGCTCGAGAAGTACATAAACTGAAAACAAAAATCTCAAAATAAAGCCAAAACCCACGAACAGAAAACGAAAACCGGGCTCTGATACCAATAAAATTGTCACGCCCCAGAGGAGTCCCTGCCAGATAAAAATCCGACAGCATCTCCCCTGTACCGGTGACAATATGAAGCATACATACATACATCACACTATATAAACATAAACAACATATTCATCAGCCCACACGGCTGGAACATACATAAAATAGAAACAACATAACCACGAAATGTATCAACTATATGTATATGTCATAGTTTTCATAAACTACAATTACTATACAGATAAACGACATCTGTAACAAAATTTCAAAATGTAAATACAGCGAAACAAAAGTAAAACAAACCAGAAAATCAGCACGTCGAGATCTCTGAGCAACTCTATGAAAGTCCAAAATCAACAGTAATATCAAAAGGATCCCTGTGTCTGCAAAACTGGAGACCAAGGAATGTAGCAAATTAGCCAAATGGCTAAGTGGATACTCAAGAAAGATGTGCATGAATTTAATCTTATTGAAGAAGTCAAGGAAGTAGAAGAAATCATCATCTTTTGTTACAACTTTAGGATTATTCTTAAAGTTCTACATTTATACATATATATGTATAATCATCTTCTCATTATCTATAATCAGGTAAAATTTTTAGATAGAGTTTGGGATCTTCACCTTATCATCACTTGTCATCATTAATAAAATCAATTTTAATCACTCAATTATAAGTTATCATGGTAAGATCAACATGTATAACAATAGTCTGAATCTGATAAATCAACTAAAAAGTGAATCACTGGAGCCAAGATCATCAGAGTGAAATATCATATGGATAGGCTAAAAGCCTCCTAAGAGTATAAACTGTCGCATACGTCATCTGACGTACGGGCTATCAGCCCTCACCGGTGGAAGACATAATAAACACTGACCGAGGCTACATCACGCCAACACGCCTCGGGTGTACGGTCAGATACTCTGGACCGCGGCCGCCGCGCTACCACAATAACATGTGGGCGGTCCAGTACTCTAATATAGAGCTCTGGTATAAAGCTAGGCTCATAGTCTTCACTTTTTAATTCTTCATTTACTATCTTTATTAATTCACCATTATGATTATATTCATCCATTTATCATGATTATTCTCTTTTCATATTGAATGGTCAATCAAGGTAATATTTTCGTATCAAATCTATTAATTTATCATTATAGAGTCCACAGATAAAAAGCTACAAGTATCAACAGATAGAGTATCAAAAGCATGAAGTATGAAAGGTCAAGCAAGTCAAAAGAGACAAGGTATCAACAGAAGAGTAATTCAGAATATTTCTTTAATTTTAAAAAAAACAACCCTTCCCATATCAATCCCAATATGAACCCACATGTGAACAAGAAATAATATTAATTATTTACCCTCCAATAATTTTAATATTTTAACCCATTTCGCTATTTATAATATCAGTTTAATCCCCATTTTGAAAACAATAATACAACATATACATATTCCAATTTATATATTTATTCATGCACAAGGAAATAGACAAGAGTAGATGTATCCACCTTATATACAGCAAAAATCTCCGAGTATCGGCAGGTCACCGTGCTCCACTCGAGCTCGGATCTACAAACACAATATCAAACATAACTTAAATAATCAAAATACTATCTAATAATAATAATGACCTAAAATCTACACATTAACTCTGATTCAAAATCAGTGAATTATTTTGATCTCGATACCTCGTACCATTTCGCATTCCTAAATACAACATCTGTTCTAATCTAGATAACCCTTCTAACTACACATCAATTTAACCAAAAGCAACCTAAAATATACCTTCTAAGGGTTTTGTGTGGCTGCTGGAAATTAGGGCAGCAACTAGGGTTGCTTTCCCTTTGTCGTTGGCCACCTCAGCTAGCTCCGGCGAGCTCCGGCGGTACTGCCAAGAATAGGGCAGCAGCTAGGGTTGCTGTTGGAGGAAACAAAAGGCGACTAGGGCAGTTAGGGAAGGTTGAAAACAAGGAAAGCTCCTGGGATAGTGAAGGGGCAAGGAAAACCTTTTCCCCTCTTTCACCGGTGGTCTCGGCGAGCTCCGGTGAAGGCCACAGTTAGCTCGGATGGCTGCTGTGTTTGGCTAGAAAAGAGCATGACAACTAGGGTTTTGTTTCCCCTCTTCTCCCGGTGGTTTGGTGAGCTCCGGCGAACTCCGAGGAGCTCCAACAGTGCTGCCGAGAAGCAGGACAGCAAGGAAGGGGGAGCTTGTTGCCGTCGGAGAAGAGAAAAAGAGAGAAGGGGGTCGCAAATCTGGAGAAGAAGAAAGGGAAGGGATCTACCCTTCGTCACCACCGGAGAAGAGAAAGGAGCTGCTGCGATTTCTCCTTTTCTGCTGTTGACGAGAAGCAAGGAAAAGAGAAGAAGGAGGGGTTGCAAGGTTCGGTGGGGGAAGGGAAGAAAAGAGGAAAAGAAGGGGGAAGGGGCACGTGGACAGATATGGCTTGTGGATTTTTTTTTTTTTTTTTTTTTTTTTTAATACTTAACAAAGTGGGTCAAAAGGTTAACTAGACACTTGATGGAGAAGTCCCAACAAGTCACGATTGATCGGAGATTGGGCAAGGAAACCCTAGACTTAGGTTAAGCAAGTTAGGGTTGGATAATCGATTAGATGATCGATTAAGACCTATGCCATTTGATTAGTCGATCGATTGAGCACATCTCTTCATAAAGTGCATGATGAATCGATCAAGTGATTGATTCACCCTAAACTCAATCGATCAAGTACTCGATTGGAAGGTGGTTTTCACTAAGGACAATGCATTGCATTGTGTTGAATCGATTGGAAAGAATTCCAATCGATTGAGGAAATTGTGAGAGGCTTAATCAATTAAGCTTGGTCGCGAGCGAACAGAGAGCTTCTGAATCGATTAGGTTATTGATTAAGCTACTTGATCTATTGGGTAATCGATTGGGAGAAGCTTACGAGTGAACAAAGGGCTTCATAATCGATTTGGTGATCGATTAAGAAGACCCGTAATCGATTGGCTAATCGATTAAGTGATGAAGAAAAGAGCCGTTGTGATGTTTGTACTACTGGATGCGCTCAGATTTGATGTGACAATTGATTAGGAGTAAGATCAATCGATTGGGAGCCCTAATCCGCGGGATATAAAGGCGACAACGAAGATTCAAACGTAACTTTTCTTCTCCACTCTTCACCATTGATCCTTGAGCTTTGGAAGACAAGTGTTACTGTACTTTCCAACTGATCAAATAGCGTTTACAATCTACAAGAAAGCAAGCAAGGTTAGGCAAAGCATTGAGGTGGATACCGAGTAAATTCGAGTGTTTGTATTGCTTCGAGTATTTTCCGCTACAACTCATCATTGAAGAAGTGATTAGAGGTAATCACCCCCCCCCCCCCCTCTAACTCATCGAAGTGTTCTAGCAGAGGTTAGGCAAAGCAAAGTCTAGACATGTTTGTATGACCAGATGTCTGGCAAAGGTAAGAACAAGTAAGTCAAAGGTGACAAGATACTTGGCAAAGGAAAATCCTGTGGGAGTGAATCCTGCATAGTGAGATTCTAAGGAGTAAGCCTTAGGTGGTAAAGTCTTGAATGCAGTCCAAGCATGAAGCCTAATAGGTTAGGTACACTTACAGGAGTATAGCTTGATCCTAAAAGATTGACCCTTAGATGGTTGACCTAGAGGAGGAACCTCCAAGCAAAATATAAGACTAGTAGGTCAGGTAAACTTACAGGATTAAAGCTTAGATTACTTGTTTGTTGCATGGTTGTTTTATAGGAATTTAGAGCTGGAAGCAAAACAAAGAGCAAACAAACACAAATGAGTGAACCATACTTGACTCGGGTCGAACAAGATTAAAACTAGTTCAGTAGACAGAACTAGCGGTTCAGTAGACCGACTAGGTTTGGTTTAAGACTATTGAGTTATCAGAAATATTGACAAGGAAGCTGATCAAGTTCAACTTTATGATGTGGATGAGGATAAGGATAAGTCAAATGACGTGGATATAGATAAGACTTGACCCAGATATGCCTTTATCTAGATAAGAGTTAATCAGATATGACTTTATTCAGATAATAGTTTATCTAGATAAAGATTTGATCTAACTCTATAAAAGAAGAAGAAGACTCTACGTTCAAGATAATCATTCTTCCACTACTTTATCTCTGTGCTTGAAAGAAAAGACAATAACGTAAAGCTCTACGATCGGGGAAGATCTAGAAGGGGTGCACTGCACTCAGGACTTCTAGATTAGCCATCGACTAAGTTTCTTTGTATTTATAAGTCGTACTTTAACTTAATATCTTTGTTCTTGTGATTTAAATTTGTAAGCCGTTTCTGGAAAAGTTTTGGAAAAGAGAAAAATTAGTGGATAGATGCCTCCAATATTTAGGCATTAGACATACTAATCTTAGGATTAAAAACTAAGTAAACTCATACCTCTTTTGTTTATTATTATTTTTATTATATTCTGCTAGGATTAATTTGTAAAGATATGACAAAATGAGTAAAAAAAATTGATGAGTGATATTATCGACGACACATGTCTTAAATATTGCACCAACAAATAAAATGTTAAAATCATTAACTAATGGATTAAAAGGTATATACGCTGACTTAAAAAAAATCTTATGGATTTTTAATGCTAAACAAATAAGAGAAATTGCATGTGCCAATAAGTGGAGTCGACAATATGAGTTCATGGTACAGCTCTCACAACAACGTACGTGGTGGCTCCACAATTGACGATATTCTATTCGAAGTATCAACAACCACATCTGCTGTTAAAAAAATCATTTGTTTCATTAAAAAAACATTTGTAAATAAATATTAATATTAATATTAATATTCAACAAAATGTTATCTTGTTTTAAGTTCAAATTATATAAATAAATGGTATCATAAATGGATATTAAATTTTGTCTCCATGCAAATTACATCTCCGACTTTAAATGATACTACATCATCAAGTCATTCATGCTAATCATATTTTAGTCTTCGGATAAAAAAAACTCAATCCAAATCCACCTTCTTTTATATTTTAACGACTTATAATAATATTTAATAGTCATCCGTAATTTATCTCCTTTTCTATATTAACTTAGGAACATATTGATAGAGACGGTGAGACAAATGAATCGATATTTTTTTTATTGATATATGCTAATCATATTTTAATTTAAGTTGACTTAATCAAATTTATTATATTTTAAATTGTATATGTATATAAATTGAAATAATTACCCAATTATGTAGATAAAATTTTGGAATATCTAAATCATGTATCTAAATTTTAAATAATTAAACCAGGTATCCATACGATTTTACCTCTCTTATTGTTCCAATTGATTAATAGATTTATCAATTAGGAATGATTCTCTAACCCTAAATTTAAATCCTAAAATTCAATTTATATCTGACGATTGGAAAGATTAAAAAAAATCAATTCTCGGTGGCCCGAGACTGAGCCGTGCCTCCAAGTTTCCATCCCAAGGTCGCTGACTACACCGTCATGGTGAGAGGCATGATGGAAAGCAGAAGGCGCGGGATGGATCTATATTAGGACATGAGGGAAGTATACTCCTTGATTTTTCACATTTCAATTAAATATACATTATGCATTTTAAAATTTAGAGATCATTATTATATAATATGTTTAATAATTATTTTTATCATTTAATATACAATCCTCCAAATTTAAAATCATAAATCCGCTCTTAAAAGGGCGGCGAGCTGGGTCAAACAACATCACAGGGAAGTCTAAACCTGGCCGATAAAATTTAATGGCGTGGCATCGTCGGAGGCTGGTGGCTTGTTAGGCCGGGAGGTGGAGGGAGTAGAGGTGGCGAATGCCTTCGAAGACTTGCTTGCCCCAGGCGGGTCTAAAGCAGGCCGATAGAGTTTAATGGGCCGAGAGGCCTCGGCCGAGCTCGCTCAAGTTCGACGCCATTGTAGCCTCCAGTGCGGTTTTTCTTCTCATTAATACCCTCTAATTTGTCTTATTTCTAATTTTCTATTTCTCTCTTTTATTTTTTTCTAATGTCCAGATAAATAATTATAATCAAATTAAACCTTTGGAACAATCTCAGTGTTAGCTTATTTATATTCGTATAATATGTAGAGAGCCAATTAAATGGGCGAACTTAAATTATTAAGGTTGAATATATAGCTAATTAAACTAAATGTACATGATAATATGAGCATTAATGTTTTTAGAATTATTTATGAACAATATTTGTAAATCATGTTTATTAATAAAATTCTTATCAAAATTGATACGGATTATAACGAACAGACCCAAAAGATGACGTAATTGTTAGGATCGGTTGAGGAGGGGGGAGGGAGGAATGGCTCACTTCGTTTTCTTGATCGACTTGATTTTGCGAAGCGGAAACTTGAAAGTAATGCTAACTCTTGTATTTACTTGATATCCATCTCCTCAAGGAGGTGTCTAGTCCAAGGATTCACACTACCGTCACCCTTCCACTATCAAACTTATTATTCTTGGAATAACACCGAAGGTGGAGAAACCTTACAAGATTTATAACTCATCCTCTCCGAAGTGAAAAGATCACGCCCACTACAATGAAGAAGAAAAGAAAGATTACAAACTTGAAACGCTTCTTCCTTGTAGAGTGAAACTTGAAAATGTGGCGAGATGGAGAGCTTGAGCTTGAAAACACTTGAGAAATCTTGAGCACTTGAGAGATTAATCACGAAAGAGCAATGGAACAGTGTATTTTCTTATCCGTGTCTTGTTGCTTTCTCTTCCAGCTTTTTAAACATCTTGAAAACTAGCCGTTTATCACATAATCGTCGCCGTGAATCGATTGGGTTTATATTCCAATCGATTCACAAGTATCCGTTGAACGCCATCGCATCAAGATCAACGATGTAGATCATTCTGTTCGAACTTCAATCGATTGGGGCATTTCTCTCAATCGATTGAATTTATGAATCGATTAACGAATCGATTCAGACGCAGAATCACAGAATCGCAGAAGCTCTGTGAATCGATCGGTCGATCGATTGAATACTATCAATCGATCGGCTGATTGATTCAGGAGGATTCTGTGCATAGCGCAGAAGCTTCTCCAATCGATTGGTCGATCGATTGGTTTACTCCAATCGATCGGCTGATCGATCCAGGACCCTTCTGTGCTTCGCGCAGAAGTTTTACCAATCGATCGGCTGATCGATTCAAAATTATTTTGTTCTTCGCGCGAGCTTAGTCAATCGATCGGCTGATCGATCCAGGAACTCCCTGTGTTACAGTCATGCGTCTCAATCGATTTACCAATCGATTGCTGGTTTCCCGATTGATCACAAGTGTATTAATACATATTTAATTTTAACAAATACCTGGATTTTCTTGCCTTGCATCTAGCCTTCTGACCTGCAAGGGTTTCTCTTGCCAAGAATCCGATCCTCTACCTTCTTGGACTTTTCTTACCTTACATCCAATCTTCTGTGCAAGGGTTTCTCTTGCCAAGAATCTGGTCCTCGACCTTATTGGACTTTTTTTGCCTTACATTCAGTCTTCCGACCTGCAAGGACTTCTCCTGCAAACTCACAATGCATGTTAGATCCAGCATATTATCCTAAACTTAAATAATTGTCAATACATTGAAACTTCTAGGGCATGATTGTGCCAACAATCTCTCCCTTTTTGATGTTTGACAATCTATTTAAGTTTAGGCTAATTTCCAACATACCATAATAATGAAATGGTAAATAGTAATATCAACTATTTCATGAAATTCATTTGACTTAAGCATATGCAATAATAACAACACGTATATAACTAAGCTTGAATTTCATTTTAATTAAGTATAAACTTTAAGTATATTACGTATATCTCCCCCTTTGCCAAATATCAAAAAGAAACCAGAAGCACTCCCCCTCAACGGGTGCAGGAAGCAAACACAATATATCGGAGGGGTACTCCCCCTAAACCAAAAGACAATAGGGTATGCTTCCCCACGTAATAGGCAACCTAAAATAAGATGATAGCAGAACTAAAACACGTATCCAGCAAAAGATCATAAAGAGACAATACACAAAATAGTGTCTAAAAAAAGGTACACCATACTTGATAGATCGATTTAAGCGATAGAGGGGGGGTGAATATCGTTCGTTTAAAAACTATTCTTTTAATCTTTTGAAACCAAAGTCGTACAGCGGAAATAAGAAAAGAGACAAGGTTTTTTACTTCGTTCGGAGCCTAGCTCGACTCCTACTCGAAGGCCCGCGGTCCTTGACCGCACCGATGGGCGAAACACTATAATCCTTCTTTCCGAACTCCTCAGAAAGAAGTGAATCGTACAAGTACAAATATATAAGATAGTAACACTTCTACTATCTTATAGAATTAAAGTGCAGTGCAAAAAGTAAAGCTATACCGACAAAAGTAGTAGTAAATTGTTGCTCGGTCGACAATCGTATGAAGTTGCTTGCAAAGTTGATGATGACTTGTCGCGTGAGCAGCTTGCAGAAGTACACAGGAGTCGATTAGAAAAGTTCTACTTGCCTCTTACTTCGAGCCTTAATTTATAGGAGTATGAAGGTTCGGTCGACCCATCCTTCTTTTTGGTCGACCAAACCAGCTTCGATCCCCTCCAACTGGAATCTGGCGCTGGTTCGAATCTCTGGCATTAATTTGTCTTTAAATATTCGGTCGAGCGATCATGCCTTACGGTCAATCGAATAGCTTCCTTCCCTGTTCGTCGTGATTCTGCCGAGATTATCCTTTAATGCTGAATAAATGTGATTGGATCGATCGACCGATCCCCAGGTTCGGTCGATCGATCAGCTTATTTCCTTTGCTGCTGATCGATGTTGATGATCTGTCCTGTGCTGAGTCACTAAGGTTCGGTCGATCAATCTTACTGTTCGGTCAACCGATCAGTCTTTGATCGGACTCTGATCTGATCTGTTCTGAGATGTTAGCTGCTTTGTATTGATCTTGTTCGGTCGACCGAACCACAGGTTCGGTCCACTGATCCAGTCGATCCTGCAACAGAAAGTTAAGCAAAAACTATTTCCTGCAAAACAGATGTTAGAACAGTAGTAATATAATGCAAGATTAATAATATGAAAGACAGTATAACTGTCTTGATCTCAAATTGGAAACCTTCCTGATTTCTTCAGTTGGATCAGCGACCTAAGGTTGTTTCCTTCGGGAACCCGACCTCACTGTCGCTCCTCCAGTTGTTTACCTCAACCTACCCGCCAAACTAAGATCACCAGATCTAGTTTGGACTTTTCACTTAGTTTTGATCGGCTCGCCAGGACTTTTCCCTTGATCTTAGGTCCTCCAGACCTCCCGATCATACTGCCAAGCTTCAGGTCCTCTCGACCTCCTTGGACTTGCACCTGGGTTCCACGATTTGCTAAGATTTCTCCTACCTAGCCTCCGACTAGGTCTTCCTTGGTTGAGTAAACATCCTGCACACTCAGTCAACTTGTTAGATCATAACAAGACTTAACTTGAACCTTTGACAACATCAAAACTCAGGTTTGATTCTGATGTGGCTTGCACCAACAATCTCCCCCTTTTTGATGTTTGGCAACCAAGGTTCAAAGTTAAGTTCAAATATGCAACAAGTAAATAAACAAGCAATTTTTCTCCCCCTGAGTTAAATAACTCCCCTGAATTCACTATCTCTCCCCCTTTGACACACATCAAAAATAGGAGAAGACCCAAAAACCAAGTAAGATTGTTGAAAAAATTTTACTAAGTAATGTAAATTTTGAATAAAATTTTTGAAAAAAATTACTAAGTAAAAAATTGAAATAAAATTGTTGAAAAATTTTACTAAGTAAAGTAAATTTTGAATAAATTGTTAAAAAATTTTACTAAGTAAAAAATTGAATAAAATTGTTGAAAAATTTTACTAAGTAAAGTAAATTTTGAATAAATTTTTGAAAAATTTTACTAAGTGAAAAATTGAAATAAAATTGTTGAAAAATTTTACTAAGGAAAGTAAATTTTGAATAAATTGTTTGAAAAATTTTACTAAGTAAAAAATTGAAAAAAATTGTTAAAAAAAAAATTTAAACATATTACTAAATCTTGAAAAACTTTACTAAAATAATTTTTTTTAATAATATTAAGTTAAATAATCTTGAAAAGGAAGAATATTTCACTAAGTCGAAAATAAGTTTGGAAAATTTAGAAATTAAAATAAAATTTAAAATTTTGAAGATTATATTTTTTTAAAAATATATTTTGAAAAGGAGTTGGTCACTAAACAAAAAAGATATAAATTTAAAAATCTTGTTTGAAGCTCCCCCTAAAATTGACAAATTCCTAAGAGTCCAAGCATGGGTAGGAAAACTAAGGAAAATTTGTCCTTATGATGAAATGTCTAACCTTTGTTCAAGGCTAACTACCACAAGATAGTAGTTGATGACTCAGGTTGGTCAATTTGAGTATTTAGTACTAACTAGGTTGTTATTAGTTAGTTAACCCAAATTGATTCATGTATGTTGTTTAAAGCCCAGATTTATGACGATGCACAGACATAAGCATCTGAAATCTAGGGCTAAGACCTAAGCATCTCACCAATTCTAAGTTATCAAACAAGGAATCCTACTGTGCTTGTGAGATGCTGGCTCCTAGAACTATAGGATCATGCAATCTACGATAGATCCTAAGCTACTCCAGAAAATTAAAATAATTTTGAAAAAATATTTGAAAGCCAAAAATTTGAAAGGGGATTTTTAAAAAATAATATTAAAAAATAAATTAAGTAATAATTTTCAAAACAAAAGACCCTATTCTATAAAACACAACCCTAACTGTCTTCTTAGATTACTAAATTCTGCTTCAGGTAGAGGTTTAGTAAAGATATCTGCCAAGTTAGATTTGGATTCAATATAATGAAGTTCTATATTCCCTTTGGACACATGATCTCTAATGAAGTGATGCTTAACCTCTATATGTTTAGTTCTAGAGTGATGTACTTGATTTTTAGTAAGATTTATAGAACTTATATTATCAATATAAGTTTTTACATTTTTATAATCTAGATTAAAATCTCTTAATGTATGGGACATCCATAACAATTGAGCAACACATTCACCCATTGCTATGTATTCAGCTTCAGTTGTAGATAAGGCAATACATTGTTGCTTACGGCTAAACCAACTAACTAAAGATGAACCCAACAATTGACACCTCCACTTGTACTTTTTCTATCTAACTTACACCCGGCATAATCCGAATCCGAATATCCGACTAAGTCAAAATGTGAAGTTCTAGGGTACCAAATTCCTACATTAGTAGTGTCTTTTAAATATTTAATAATTCGTTTAACCAATGATAGATGAGACTCTTTTGCACAAGTCTGATAACGGGCACACATACTAACTGCAAATAAAATATCAGGTCGGCTTGCAGTTAGATAAAGTAAACTTCCTATCATACTTCTATAAAGTTTTAAGTCAACCGTTTTACCATTTGTGTCGCTATCAAGAATGATGTTACTAGCCATAGGTGTTTTAAGTTCTTTAGAGTGTTCCATACCAAATTTTTTAATAAGTTCTTTTGTATATTTAGTTTGATGTACATAGTTACCATCTTTGGTTTATATAATTTGAAGACCTAAAAAATAGTTTAATTCACCAACTAAACTCATTTCAAATTCATGTTCCATTAAAGTTACAAATTCATTTAAGAATTGTGAGTTAGTTGAACCGAAGACAATATCGTCAACATAAACTTGGGCTATGAAAATGTCTGAATTAAAAGTTTTTATAAAAAGTGTAGGATCAATTTGCCCCTCTTTAAACCCTTTAGATTTTAAGAAACTAGAAAGTCTTTCATACCAAACCCTAGGTGCTTGCTTTAGGCCATATAATGCCTTTTTTAGCTTAAAAACATAGGTTGGGTTTTCTATATCCTCAAAACCGGGTGGTTGACTTACGTAGACTTCTTCCTTAATGTAACCATTTAAAAATGCAGATTTAACATCCATTTAGTATAACTTGAAACCTTTAAATACTGTATATGCAAGCAACATTCTAATTGATTCAAGGCTGGCTACCGGGGCATATGTCTCGTTGTAATCTAGTCCTTCAACTTGACTGAACCCCTTGGCTACTAGACGAGCTTTATTTCATAGAATTTTACCTTGATCATCTAATTTATTCCTAAATACCCATTTGGTGTCTATAATTGTTTTTCCTTTTGGTGGAGGTACTAAATCCCAAACTTGGTTCCTTTCAAATTGATTTAACTCTTCTTGCATTGCAATTATCCAGTCAGAGTCTACTAACGCATCACTTATGGTTTTAGGTTCAATTTTAGATATTAATGTTATTTGACTTAGATTTCTAAAGGCAGATCTTGTTTGAACCCTTAATTCAGGATTTCCTATGATTTGATTAACTGGATGATTAGGGTTAGATTTTAATATTCTTGGATTAGAAATTTCAGGTTGTTTGTTTTTTGTTAATTCATCTTCTTCTTCTTGATTAACTGGATGACTAGATTTTGGACCATGTTCATTGATTGAAATATGATCATTTTCATTAAAGGTTACATTGGTGGTTTCCTCAATTTTCAAAGTAGATTTATTGTAAACTATATAGGCTCTACTTGTAGATGAGTACCTAAGAAAAATTCCTTGGTTAGTTTTTGAAGTAAATTTGCCTAAGTGATCTTTAAGATTCAAGATGTGAACATTACAACCAAAAACTTTGAAATATTTTATGTTAGGAATTTTATTAAAGTAAATTTCATAAGATGTTTTATTTTGGTCTTTGTTAATTATAATTCGATTTTGGACATAACAAGTTGTATTAACAGCTTCAGCCCAAAAATGTTTTGGTATATTATATTCATTTAACATTGTGCGAGCAGCTTCTTGTAAGGTTCTATTCTTACGTTCAACTAAGTCATTTTGTTGTGGAGTTTTAGGGCATGAAAACTCATGGTGATAACCATTTTCTAAACAAAAAAGTATTAAAGTTTTGATTTTTGAATTCACCTCCATTATCACTTCTTATTTTCTTAATCTTAATTTCTTTTTCATTTTCTACTTGTTTACAGAAATGTTTAAATGTATCAAAATTTTCACTTTTATTTGATAAGAATTTTACCCAGGTAAATTTAGAGTAGTCATCAATGATTACTAAGCAATAAAGATTTCCATTTAAAGATTTTATTCCATGAGAATCAAATAAATCTAAATGTATTAGTTCAAGTATTCTATTTGTTCTATTTTGATTTGTAGGTTTATGAGTTGATTTAATTTGTTTTCCTTGTTGACAAGAATTACAAAATTTATTTATAGGATTTCCTAGTTTTGGCAAACCTTTTACTAAACCATTTTTGCTTAAGTTTAATAAATTTCTAAGGTGGGTGATCCGGTTGTAAGAACAGGGGACCCCCATCCGGTGGAGTCAACGCCACGTGGAAGTCAAAGGGGCGGTGTCCGGCCGGAGAAGGGTAGGTCCGACCGGCCGGCCAGCCGGTGTCGGGCCGGTGGTCAAAGGCGCCCTGACGGAAGTCAGGGTTCCGGCGCTCAGTGGACAGATTGCAGGGCTGAGCGGATGGCACACTCGGCCAAAGACAAGGAAACATACTGCTACTGGTCTCCACAGAACACGCTATTAAGAATCCCCCAAGTAAATCACCGTATACGGCCGGCCGGACTCTTATGAAGCCGGCCGCCCGGACTCCATGTCGGGAGCAAGGGAGAAAGACAAGGGACGTCTCTCTGACAGCGAACATGTTCAGGCCATACTCCGAATCTTATGTCAGGAGGTTCCGTTGTCCCATCAGGGACATGTTGGTACTATAGCAGTAGGGGTCAGGTAAGCTCACTGACAAGCCCATACTGGGGTATGGGCTGAGGACACGTGTGTGCCTCGATCAGTGTGCACACACTCCTTCCCAGCTCTATATAAGAGCTCGCAGACCTTCGCCGGAGGTAGGTTTTTTTCACGCATTCTATAATTCTTGGAGCCACTTTCTTGCTGTGAGCTTTGCCTGACTTGAGCGTCGGAGGGTCGTCGCCGGGAACCTCCCCGGCCCGACTTCTGTGCAGGATCGTCGGAGCGTCGTGCATTTAGTCGGAGATCCACAGCAGCAGCAGGGGAGCGCTACGTGCCCAGCGTCCGTTGGTTCAGCGATTCGGACAGGATCAGTGGGTATGAGCTAATCTCCTATGTCATAACCAAGTTTCATCATTATTAGTTAGAAAACATTTGGATATTGTTTTAGATAGATGAATAGAGTATATATTTTTATCTCTAAAGCCTTTTAGTAATATATTAGTTGAGTCATTGTAACTTATTAAGCATTCAGAAGATAAAAATTTAACCTTAAATCCTGAATCACAGAGTTGACTTATACTAAGCAAATTGTAATTAAAATGTTCAACAAGTAAATCCTTTTTAATTGAAATATTTGACTGCAATTGAATTTCACCTGTACCGATTACCTTTAGCTTGCTATTGTTTCCAAAGACAACTGACCCTAAGTTTTTGAATTCAATGTTGATAAATTTGTGTTGATCCCCAGTCATGTGTCTGGAGCAACCGCTGTCCAAGATCCATTTATTCAGAGCTTTGGATGCCCACACAATGTAGGATTAAACCAAAGTTTGGTTAAAGGATGAAATTGAGTGGGTTTATGAAGTTGGTTGAAGTGTATTTATGATTTTAGATTAAATAATTTTTAAGATAATTAAGTTTAAAAAGTTTTTTCAATAAGTTTTAAAATAATTTTTAATAAGTTTAAAATAATTTTTTAATAAGTTTAAAATAATTTTTTTTAATAAGTTTAAAATAATTTTTTTATAAGTTTCAATTGGAAAAAAAGTTTAAAATAATTTTTAACAAGTTTGAAATAAGTTTAAAATAATTTTCTTCTTTTAATAAGTTTAAAATAAGTTTAAAATAATTTTTAATAAGTTTAAAATAAGCTTAAAATAATTTTTTTTTAATAAGTTTAAAATAATTTTTTTAATAAGTTTAAAATAATTTTTTCATAAGTTAAAAATCATTTTTTAATAAGTTTAAAATAATTTTTTAATAAGTTTAAAATAATTTTAATAAGTTTAAAATAATTTTAATAAGTTTAAAATAATTTTTCATAAGTTTAAAATAAAAATTTTTTTTAATAAGTTTAAAATAATTTTTAATAATTTTAAAATAATTTTAATAAGTTTAAAATAATTTTTTTTAATAAGTTTAAAATAATTTTGTAATAATTTTAAAATAAGTTTAATAAGTTAAAAATAATTTTTTCATAAGTTTAAAATAATTTTTTAATAAGTTTAAAATCATTTCTAATAAGTTTAAAATAATTTTAATAAGTTTAAAATAAATTTTTAATAATTTTAAAATAATTTTTTAATAAGTTTAAAATAAATTTTTAATAATTTTAAAATAATTTTTTAATAAGTTTAAAATAATTTTTAATAATTTTAATAAGTTTAAAATAAATTTTAATAAGTTTAAAATAATTTTTAATAATTTTAAAATAATTTTTTAATAAGTTTAAAATAATTTTTTTCATAAGTTTAAAATAATTTTTTAATAAGTTTAAAATAATTTTTTTAATAAGTTTAAAATAATTTTTAATAAGTTTAAAATAATTTTTAATAAGTTTAAGAGAATTTTTTAATAATTTTAAAAGAATTTTTTAATAAGTTTAAAATAATTTTTTAATAATTTTAAAATAATTTTTTAATCATTTTAAAATAATTTTTTAATAAGTTTAAAATAATTTTTTTAATAATTTTAAAATAATTTTTTAATAATTTTAAAATAATTTTTAATAAGTTTAAAATAATTTTTTAATAAGTTTAAAATAATTTTTTTCATAATTTTAATAAGTTTAAAATAATTTTTTTTAAGATAATTAAGTTTTTTTTTTAAGTTTTTAAATATGTTTTAATTTGATTTAATTAAGTTCGAATTAGATTTGAATTATATTTGAATTAGATTTCAATTAATTTTGAATTGAATTAATTAAGTTAGAATTAACTTAGGTTAGAATTAATTAAGTTTGAATTAGATTTGAATTAGATTTCAATTAATTTTGAATTTATTGAAAGAGGTTATTAAACCCATGATAGATTCAAACTTAGTTTTGGGTTAATCAAGCAGGCGTCATAAGGATAAGTTTCAGTTCAGTGGCGAGACATATGGCCTACTTGAATATCATTAGACCACTTGCTGAAGACTTTCCAAACTGTTCCTGCCCAAAAAACTTAGTACTAAATTTTGGTCTAACTAGCCCATGTTTGACTGGGGTAGCTTCGATCAGATCCACTAAGTCTAGTGCACTAGGTAGAATTCCATATTCAACCTAGACATGCCTTCGACAAAGTTTCCTTGACGTACTATCATCCCAATCCATTCCGATGCTATGTTGTAGGGTTTGGTAAACCTTTTTTTTATCAAACCGTTCTAAGCAGAAAAATAATCCTAAGCCTAAGTATTGAGTTTGGTTTAATCAAGTTGGTTGGATTGATTTTCTATTTGCTCCCCCTGAGTCATAGCTTTGATAAGGTCTATCTAAGTAATGGATTTGACTCTTAGGGACCAAGTAGAGGTTTGGCTGCCCGGTGCTAGGGCTCATCAGATGGTCTGATTGGATTCCGAACCGTGTAGAAAAAAAGCCAACTAACCCTTAAGCCGATTGAACATAAGGATTTCAGTACTTCACCTTTGAACTAAAGAAACAGTCTGTCTAATCATTTAATAATCGATCGAATTTAAGGATGGTCGCCCTTTTAGCCGGTCCAATTGATCAACAGTCAGCCCTATAGGTGTTTGTTCAATAGTAGAATTGACCGAATCTATATGACTTCATGCCCATATCTTCTATGTATAAATGGGATAGCTTTTTGAATATGGTCAGACAGCCAGGTGCACTTTACCTACAAGTTACTGTTGGTGCAATCGACCCAAGTTTGATCGGTACGATCATGGTTTTGATGTGTGTCAAAGAGTTTAAGTTAGACTTTTATATATATTTGATATGTGTGTTTGAGTCTTGCAGGACTCGGTGAAACACACTGAGGAGTTTGGTGCAACTAAGCTTGGGAAGCTCATCCTAGGGCTCAGATCTTTGAGTCGGTGAAGGATGGTGTGGAAGGCATCCGAGGGACCGCCGGACAAGGAGCAACGGAGTGGAGCCGAGGGAAGTGGACTTCAAGGCAACATGAAGGATGGTACGGAGAGGAGCTGCGGGCTCGGGTGCATCTGAGGGACGAAGGCCGAGGAAGAGGACTTCAAGGGTGACTCCGGAGAGGATAAGTGTGTAGTGCAGTCTTAGCAGTCGACTGCGCAGTCGACTGGCAGCGAACAGAAGCATTCTGTTCGCTCAGCAAACAGCTACCAGTCGACTGCTAGTTTTAGCAATCGACTGGTAAATGACCGTTGGCAGACCGTTGGTGTTGCAAAGTAGTCGTTCGCTACCTCCAACGATAGCACCAGTCGACTGATGGTTTTGCCAGTCGACTGGTGCCGAAATGAGTTGATATGATGATCAACTCTCTTCTCTTATTTATAGGAAGTTTTGGGGTTTGAAGGAGGTTACTCATGCGTGTTGAATAACTCCTAGTCCTTGTCCAAGGCTTCCAAGCCATTCTCTTCCTCCTAATCTAAGTCTTTATCTTGTAAGAGGAAGAGAGCTTTGTGAGAGGTTGTACTCCACCGAGAAGGAGTAAGAGCTAGCCGGAGATTACCGGGGATTGATGCACCGAAGGATCAAGGGTTCATCCACCTTAAGGACACGCCGTAGAGTAGGAGCAAGCAATCTCCGAACCACGTAAAGGATTTGTGTTAGCGTTTGCTCTTACTTGTTTATTTTCATTGCTTTAGTTTTCGTATTCTGCTTGCGTAACTAACCTTGTAGAGAAAAATCGAATTGGGGGTGACCTAGCTATCCAACCCCCCTTCAAGCCGGCCACCGATCTCCTTACAAGTGATATCAGAGCAAGGTTGCCCTTCAACGGACTAATCGCCGAGAAGAGCACTTCATCAAAATGGTCGGCTCAAACATTCATCCACCGAAATTCGAAGGGGACTTCTCTTGGTAGAAGAAGAAAATGGAGGTATTTTTCAATACCGATTTTGACGTTATGCTAATCATGAGAAGTGATTTTGAAGAGCCCAAGGATGAACGCAATGAGACAATCGGCATAACAAGATGGACCAAAAGGCAAAAAGAAAAGCATCTAGCAAATTTCAAGGCAATCCATCACCTACTACATGTTCTTCCACAACAAGAAGTAACAAGAATTGGAAACTATACAAGTGCCAAAGACTTGTGGGAAAAGCTAATGGAGCTTCATGAAGGGACATCGGAAGTAAAATTGGCAAAAAGAGACCTCCTTCGAACTCAACTCAACAATATCAAGCTTGAGAAAGGAGAAAAGGTATCAATTTTACATTCTAGAATTAAGAAAATTATTAATGGACTAACAAGTGTAGGTGAGACACTTTCAAATCGAGACATGATGATGAAAGCCCTAAATGCTTTCCCAAGAACCACAACTTGGAGCTCCATTGTAGATTCATACTACATATCAAATGACCTAGAGAAAATCTCTCTAGATGAACTCTTCTCAACAATGGAGCTCCACGAAACAAGAGTTGAAGAATTAGATGGAGAAGCTCATAGATCAAGAGGAGTAGCTCTTGTGGCAAACAAGGGAAAGGGTAAGAAGAAGAAGTCTTCATCCCCACCATCCTCCGACTCCGAAGAATCAAGCGCCTCAATGGATAGTGATCAAGAGGCGTATATGGTAAGAAAAATGAGAAGGACATTTAAAAGGTTTTCTACTAACAAATCTCATGCTAGGAAAAGCTCAAGAAGCAAAAGTAGAACAAGGAGGGTAATTTGCTACAATTGCCAAGGAGAGGGACACATAAGAGATGATTGTCCTCTCTTGAAGAAGAAGGAAGGGAAGAAGAGGGAGGAGAAGAAGACAAAAGAAAAGGGGAAGAAGGCTCAAAACCTAAAAGTAACATGGGATGATCCTTCATCATCATTGGAGGAAGAAGAGCACTATGTAGTCAATTTTGTGCTAATGAGAATTGATGATATAGCCTCCACCTCATCCGAAAATAAAGAGGGAAAGAGCTCAAGTGAAGATGAAGAGGGGAGCTCAAGTGAAGGGGGAGGTCAAACTTCGGATTCGGACTTCTCGTTAAGTGAGGTACATAATCATTTTAATCAAAATTATTTCAAGTACAAATGATGATTTGTTTAAAGCTAAAAGGAAAAATAAATCCTTGAAAAATGATATTTGCATGCTTGAAGAAAGATTAGAATCCATGTGCTCTAAGGACAACAATATGCATGATTCTTCTAATTCTTCAAATGATTCATGTTTAGAAGAAGAAAATAGGAAATTAAGGGAAAAGGTAGAATATCTTACCAATGCCCTTAGAAAATTTGAAATTGACTCTGAAACCCTAAACATGATCATTGGGAGCCAAAGGGCAAGTTTTAAGAAAAATGGGTTAGGATACAATGAACCCAACAATGAAAAGACCTACCATTGTCTATTTGCTAGGGGCAATCAAAAACCAAGACCATAGATAGAAAATGGATCCCCAAGGAATATTTGGTTAACCCAATTAGAAAGAATTTATATTGGGTGCCAAAATCAATCCTCAAGGGTTAGAGGATTTTAGGTCAAGTCAACCATAAGAAATAATTATTCAAATACTTGAAAAATGGTTGACTTGAGACCTTAAGGGGGAGCACTTAGCCTTGATAGAAAGTCATGATCAAGAGGGGCTAAGTAGAGGTTACCATTATACCTTATCTCACAATGACTTGCATGATTTTCCAACCATAAATGTGAGATAATAGGATGATACTAATAATTCACTTATGCTTATGCCATTTTGATGAGTTATGTGATGTATCAATTTTTAGTGATCATAGGTCAACTATGGGGAAAATAAATGTTTAATTAATGGACATCTTGCCCATAGATCATAGTTGGACATTTCAAATATTTTGAAAATAATTCTATGTTTTATTTACAGTGGATAGTTATTTTGAAATATATGAATTCAAAACTAGGGTTTAATTTGATACAAACTTGAGTGTTTTTCAAGCTGTTTGAGTTTTTATCAAAACTTCAAAAATATGATGAATTTTCATGGAAACATATTTTTCCTTGTTAAAGAACATTATAAGAAATATGTGTTCAAAATTTCATGATTTTTTGAATTTTCTAGCATTTTTTATGTATTTCTGAAGTTGACTTCGGAAAGCTGAAATTCAGCCTAGTAATGTGTCAGTCGACTGCAACAGATGGCAGTCGACTGGTACCTGTTTTCTAGCACTGTCAAGAGCTGTTTTTGGAAAATTTTAAGTCCACATTGATACCTTGGTATGTGTACATGTTTGGTACAATTTTTGATGGTGTCAAAGGGGGAGAAATGGGTAGGTTTAAGTTAGAAACCTAATTGTGTGCAAAACTTGAAAATTAAGGTTGAAGAGCATATGTTAAGGGGGAGCTTGGGAATTATGCTTCATGTTTACATATTGCTTTCAATTTTCATATTGTTATTAATGTCTAACTTAAACATATTGTCACACATCAAAAAGAGGGAGATTGTTGGTGCAATCGACCCAAGTTTGATCGGTACGATCATGGTTTTGATGTGTGTCAAAGAGTTTAAGTTAGACTTTCATATGTATTTGATATGTGTGTTTGAGTCTTGCAGGATTTGGTAAAACACACATGAGGAGCTTGGTGCAACTAAGCTTGGGATGCTCATCCTAGGGCTCGGATCCTTGAGTCGGTGAAGGATGGTGTGGAAGGCATCCGAGGCACCGCGAGACAAGGAGCAACGGAGTGGAGCCGAGGGAAGTGGACTTCAAGGCAACATGAAGGATGGCAAGGAGAGGAGCCGCGGGCTCGGGTGCATCTGAGGGACGAAGGCCGAGGAAGAGGACTTCAAGGGTGACTCCGGAGAGGATAAGTGTGTAGTGCAGTCTTAGCAGTCGACTGCGCAGTCGACTGGCAGCGAACAGAAGCATTCTGTTCGCTCAGCAAACAGCTACCAGTCGACTGCTAGTTTTAGCAATCGACTGGTAAATGACCGTTGGCAGACCGTTGGTGCTGCAAAGTAGTCGTTCGCTACCTCCAACGGTAGCACCAGTCGACTGATGGTTTTGCCAGTCGACTGGTGCCGAAATGAGTTGATATGATGATCAATTCTCTCCTCTTATTTATAGGAAGTTTTGGGGCTTGAAGGAGGTTACTCATGCGTGTTGAATAACTCCTAGTCCTTGTCCAAGGCTTCCAAGCCATTCTCTTCCTCCTAATCTAAGTCTTCATCTTGTAAGAGGAAGAGAGATTTGTGAGAGGTTGTACTCTACCGAGAAGGAGTAAGAGCTAGCCAGAGATTACCGGGGATTGATGCACCGAAGGATCAAGGGTTCATCCACCTCAAGGACACGCCGTGGAGTAGGAACAAGCAATCTCCGAACCACGTAAAGGATTTGTATTAGCGTTTGCTCTTACTTGTTTATTTTCATTGCTTTAGTTTTCGTATTCCGCTTGCGTAACTAACCTTATAGAGAAGAATCGAATTGGGGGTGACCTAGCTATCCAACCCCTC